>NC_056749.1:387893012-388163012 GCF_019279795.1 Protopterus annectens
AGAGGAATGGTAGCTCTAAGGGGTCTATATATGGTTTGTATATGATTTCTATCAGTACACTGCCTAATTCTAACACACAAATGAACATTCAGTGTGAATACAGCTAAGCTTAATAAAGAACAACAAACTCTTCCTGCTTCCACATCACAGAATGTTAACTCTTCATGGTTGGCCAGTTTACCTGCCCATAGTTCTTCAACAACTAATGACATTTGTGATAGGAACAAGGATTTTTGAATGGTAGCCACTCCTGTGTCTCTCAAGCTACCAGAAAGGGTGGAGATAATACAGAGTGATCCTTTGAGAGGGAGGAAACCACAAAAAGCAGACAGAACCATAGGAAGAAGAAAATACAATGGACCACAGATGCACAGCTGCTCGGTCCATCAGAATCAACAGGTTTGAATACTGAAAACAGTATTCATTTGTCCAAACTTGTCTTAAGTCATGAAGATGCTTTGTTGTTACAGAAAGGATTGCAGATAGCATCATGGACACTCTGACTGATCTTAGGGTGTTTGCAAGAAACGATAATTTGAAACTTATATTTAACCCCTTTGGGGAAAAACTCAGTTCCCACTAATTACCACATCAATGGGAGCCCACTGAACACTGAAGGTGTTATGAGATATGGGGACACAGGTTGACAGCAACCTCTCTTTCAACCACCACATTGCCACTGTGGTCAGAAAGTCCTTTTATGTGGCACACCTCATTACCAAGTGTTTTTCATCCAGGAAGAAAGAGGTCATCATCTCTCGCTGCTCTTCCCTCATTAGGCCAATCATAGGTTGGTACTAGGCTATCGGCCCTAGGGCCTGTACAAGCCTAGCCATAACATTTCCCCGGCTATTTTTCCCAGAAATTTTACTTCCCTGGTCCCCTGTCTAGCAGGGCAACTGACATGATCCCTGGGGTGAATTTCCTATCTCCCATCCAGTCAAGGTTCCTTTTGAAGAGGACCAAAGAGGCGCTCTGCTTGACATGTATGGGCAGTCTATTTCAGAGAATGGGGAGTCTCTGGGACAGGAATCTATCCCTCCAGCATTTTATTCATTGTGATGACCAGGTTTAGATCCCTGGAATGTGTGGCTCTAAGGGATTGGGATTTCTTTAAGTGTAGCATGTCCAACAGCTCTGGGTTTGACATGGCCTTGTATGTTAAGCAGAGATTGCCTCTGAGTAGATGATATGCGACAGACTATAGCTGGAGTTTTTTTTAGATGGTCAGCATAAGGCATCTGCTTTAGGCCTGTGATTCTTTTAGTGAGGTATTTTTGCTGCCTTTCCAACTGTTACAGATGTCTTGTGAGGAACATATCAAACAGGGCATTGTACTCTATAATGTGTCTAATGAGGGATGAATACAGTGGGACAATGACCTCCTTTTTTCTGGATGAAAAGCTCTTAGTAATGAGATGTGCCTCATAGAAAGATTTCCTGACTGTTGTGGCGATGTGCTTATCGAAGGTGAGACCACTGTCCACCTGTGTCCCTAAGTCTCTTATCACACTTTCAGTGTTTAGTGTACTGCCAGCTTTGTGGTAATTCATGGGTACATGTTTTTCTCAAAGGGGATAACTATACATTTCTTGGCATTGATCTTGAGCCCATGGTTTTGGCACCAAGCATCTGACTTTGTAAGGTCCTTTTGTAGGATATCCACATTCTTTGGGGATTCGATAATGGTTCTCAGTTTGCAGTCTTCTGCGAACTTTGTTAGCAAGAGTCCCTTGGTGTTGGCCTGTACTTCGAAGTAGATGCCTAACAACTGCGGTCCCAGGACTGAACCCTGAGGTACTCCACTTATCACTTGTCTGGAGCTGGATTTGGAGTTGGCTACTTTTACAGTCTGGGTCCTGTCAGTAAGCTAGTTTGCGACCCATCGAGTGATATAGGGATTAATGCCCAGCTTAGTAAGTTTATCTATGATTTCAGAATGGGGGATGGTGCCGAAGGCCTTGGTGAGGTCCAAATAGGCTGTGTGGACTGTCTTACCCTCGTCCACAGCTCTGAAGACTGATTCAAAAAAGTCAGGTTGAGGGGACAAGATTGGCCCTTCACGAAACCAAACTGGTTGGGGTCCAGTGTTTGAAGGCTGTCAATGTCTTTATGTATAAGTTCCATGATAATGTGTTCCATGGCTTTGCAGATCAGGCTCGCTAGGTTGATGGGGCGATAGTTCCCGGAGTCCAAGGTGGACCCCCCCCCTTTGTGGAGTGGGATCGCTTTATCTGTGTGCCACTCATTGGGCACAAAGCCTGAGGTGAGGCTATGATTAAATATGACACATAGGTGAGGTGCCACTTCATTTTGTAGTTCATTTAGTACACAGTCCGGGATGTCGTCTGGTCCCATGGATGCTGTATTCTTGGCTTTGGAGAGTGCATTTTGTACTTGTGTGGCCATGATTACCGACATTTGGCAATCTTTTAGTATTGAGATGGGGCCTTTAGGGGGTGAGAGGGGGGTAAAATTGGCACTGAATCGATCTGGTAGGATATTGGCAATATCCTTGGGATCAGTATATTTAGTGCCATTCTGTTGTAGCTCAGAGCATATCTGAGTATTGTCACTTACATTCTTGACATAACTATAGAATGCCTTGTGGTTGTCCTTAGAATCTTTGGCAATTTTATTTTCATAACTAGCTTTGGAGGATTTTATGAGGGACCTTAGCTTCTTACTGAGGCTGGTAAGGGAGATTTTTGTATCCTGAGATTTTCCTTTTTTCTGTAACAATTTCTTCCTTCTGTTGTATAACTTGTTTATTGCAGGGGACCATCAGATTGGCTTCCATTTTTGGAGGAGTGTGTCTTGGTTCTATTTGGAATGGCACAATTTATGCACGAGTGGATATGCTCATACAGTGCCTCAGTGTAGGATTCGACAGTCAAACTTTCAGTTTCTGTCTGCATGGGTATCGTGAAGTTTGTCACTTCTGACTTCAGTAGCATGAAGTTGGCTTTGGAGAAGTTTTTTATGGAGGTTTCCCTACTGGGGGGCATGGGAGTGGGATGTGGACATCAAGGGTGATTAGCTTATGGTGAGACCTGACCAACGAGGGGGTGACCGCTGGTATGGAGCATCGATCTCCCATGTTGGTAATGACCAGGTCAAGGATATTTGAGCCCTTGGTGGGACTATGGATTAGTTGATCCAGGGCATTAGAATTTATGAATGCCAAGAACCATTGGCAAAGGTGTTGGGACCTGAGTAGTTTTCCCAGTTAATGGCAGGATAGTTGAAATCGCCCAGTATTAGGGTGTTAGGTTGTATCTTAATATTTCCTGTATGTTTAAAAAGGTGTAGTGAGACTCTTGGGACATGGTGGGGGATCTGTAGCAAGCTACAATTTGGATTGCAGTCTTACCTAGTGTTCGTTTCACCTGTAATATTTCAGATGCATTGTGTTGGGCAAGTAGCCTGGAGGTGTGAATAATCCTTGGTGAATATGGACACTCCACCACCTATAGTGTTTCAGTCCTGGTTTGGTGGCCGTAAAGTGTAGTAAGAATTGTAGCCTGGTATTGCAGGGGTGCTCTCTGGATTCTTGAACCAGGTCTCAGTTACTGCACAGATATTGATTTTCTCCATTTTTAGGAGTGCCTCGAGAGACTGCATTTTGAGATTTAGACTTCTAGCATTGAGTAGCATAAACTTCAGATTTTCTGTGTTTTTATCTGTTACGGTGGCAGTTTTGTTATTTGATCCTTACCTAAAAAAGGCACTATGGGGGTGGCAAGAGCCTTAGCCAGTAACCTGAATCCCAGGGGCAACAGGTGTAGACCACCTCTGGCAAAGCATCATGGTTTGTCAATCATGTCAGCCCAGTCAGACAGATACTGGATCCCCTTTGAATGACACCAGAAACTTAGCTAGTAGTTGAAGTCAATCATTTTGTCTTTATACTGTGGTATTATTGTGGGTGAAGGCAGGATGCTACTCAGGGCTAGGGTCATACCTGCCTGGGCCACATGATCTGAGAGCTCTTCCATGTCTCTTTTCATGTACTCCAGGAAGGTACGTCTCAAGTCATTCAGACCAACATGGACAATGACAGAGTTATATTTGTACTTGTTGTGGAGTGACTTGTGGGATCGCTTTATATGCATTATGTGGCGGATCCAGGCTCCTCACAAGCAGCTGACAGTAATTTTCTCCTTGTCCAGCCTGGTGAGTGGGACTTCAGTGTGCCTGACTATGGAGTCACCTATGACTAAGGTGTTGGGTACGTTGTTTTGCCTTAGGGGCTGTTGTTGGATGGCACACTAGTGTTTTGAGCTATGTGTTACTTTGGTTGTGACTGGTGTTTGTTTGCATATCACCTTCGGAGGTCCTTGTTTCTTGGGCAGGTTAATGTTAAGGGCCTCTGCTTAAGTGGGTTTAGTGTTTCTATGTGCGGGTGTTTGTGATGTAGGTTTTGAAGGTCTTTGTGTTGCTTGAGGTATAGTGCAGGTGTTAACCTTCTCTTCTTCACTGTCTAGCACATTCTTAGCTGGAGAGAGCTTTACTTCTAGTTTGGCTATGTAAGTGCACCTCTTACAGGTTGTAGTGTTGGGTGGTAGGAGGAGAGGTTTGTCTGTATACATGAGGCAATTGCTGCATTGCTCCAGTATTCCCAGGTTCACCAGGTGGACTGGAGAAATCACTGGAAGCTGACCCTTGGACATGCCTGGTTCAGTGTTTCTTCTGTAGAGTAGAAGAGCTGTTTTCTCTTACCTTGGCAAGGTACTTTGCAGTTATAGGCTGTTAACTGCCTATGATTACTTTCTGCTTATATACAGGGAGAGTTGAATGCTTTTATCAGTTTAAGGCTTCCTTGTGCTTTCCTGAAGAGTATAGATCAGGTGCTAGACACAGGGATTCAGATTTTAGTGCTACTACTGAGAAACCAGCTAGTTCTGAAGGACAATTTGAAGACCAGACTTTCTGGCACCAGGATTAGTTTAATCTTATACCCACTGTACCGCATGACACGCAAAATCATGCAAACAAGCGTTTTTAAGCATGAAATTTGAAAAGGATAGAAATCAGCCCCAAATGGCCAATAAAATTATACTTCCAGAGCTGGAAACCACTCCTCTAGCATTATATAGGCTCTACAATGCTTACTACTGTCACTAGTAAGCAGTAGGACCTCCCTCTACCACAGTGAGGTCTGGAATAGCTCTGAATACAGGAACTGAAGTCCTGAAACCAAAGCCTGGGATCTGGACTATTCTAGTTAGAAAAGATGGGAAACAAGCAAACAAGATAGTATTTTTTTTTTGGGGGGGGGGTTGGTTAAAACAGGCTAAGAAATGCAAAAATACAGTCAGTAAATAAGCACAGAAAAGGCTATTGCACTTGAGTATGTAGCCCTAAACATTAAATGCAATTTAAAACTTTGCAGAAATTAGCAATTTAACTTTTAAAATTAAGCAAGCCAAATGCACAAACTGAAAAAGTTTTAAAGGCAGAAATAACAGTAGATAAAGTAGCTAGTCTACTTTTAAAGCTTCCTAGAGAAGTGCAGTTAACAAAAATGACCAAAAACAGCAAAAAGCAGACAGTCTAAGCCAAAAGTAGTTGCAGTTAGCACAAAAAGTCTCTCTCTCTCTCGTTTCTGGTGCTGTAGTAGTATAATGCCCCATTTGGCATGTACCTCACTAGACACATGCAACAGCTTGGAAGGCCACAAAAGTACCTCACAAACAGGATCCTAGGCCTTAAACACATGTCCTACATGGACAGACTCAAAAAACTCCAGCTATTCTCTGTCTCATATTGTCTACTAAGAGGCGATCTCTGCTTGACTTACAAAGCCATGTCTGACCCAGCTCTGTTAAAAATGCTACATCTAAAGAGATACCAATCCATCCACACCACACACTCCAGAGACTTCACCCATTACCACAATCAACAGAACATGCTGGAGGGACAGGTTCATAAGCCAGAGACTGCCCATGCTCTGGAATAGAATTCCCATACATGTCAAGCAGAGCACTTTACTGGCCCTCTTCAAGAGAAATCTTGATGAGTGGATGGGAAATAGAAAGTGCGCCCCGGGGATCACTCCAGTGGTTTTACTTGATAGAGGCACTGGGAACTAATGGGTGGCACGATGCCAGGGCACTTCTATGGGCTGGGCTTGTAAAGGCTCCAGGGTCATTGCCCTAGTATGCACCTATGAACCTGTAAAGACCCTATATCAGATTCTGTTCAAATGTTTAAAAAAAAGTACTTTTGTAACAAATAATTATCCAGTAGTGACTGCATTTCAGAATGCTTTTGAATGAGAATTACATCAGTTATAGGAACAAAAAAGAAAAAAATAGATTTTATAATTTAACTCATAGTGAGCATGAAGCATTAGATTGAAAAATGATAGCAATATTGTAATAAAGCAAGCAGACAAGGGTGGCTGTATTGTAATGATGGATAAAGAAGACTACATTTCCTGTATGAATGATTTTTTAGCAGATGAAACAACTTTTATTAAAATCAGTATGTCACAAGTTAGTTGTGCCTGTGTTGTATGGATTACCTAAGGTGCATAAATCCTTGACCACCACCCCACCTACAGTCTCAGGAAGGGGGGGGGGGGTAAAAAAACAATTTCTATTTACTTGCAATCTACTTTAAGTAAATATTTGATTGAAGTGAAAAGTTAAATACAAGACACAAGGGATTTCTTGTATAAACTTAGAGAATGGTATGAAGCAGATAGTGTATATGGCTATTTGTCACACTTGATCTAAATTCATTATTTACCATCATTCGAAGTTATTATGGGCTTGAAGCAGTGCAAAGTTTTCTTTGTACTTGCACAAGTATGCACGGAAGAGAAATTTAGAATATCTGTCAAATTCTGTAAGTAATTTTGACAAATAATGCATTTTTATTTGAAAATCGACCATTTTTACAGTGCTCTGGCATAATTATGTGTACAGCTGTATCTAATACTTATGTAAACCTCATATTAGATCAGTGAGAAAAAGAATTTCTTTATAGTGATAGGAACCGATTAGTTTGAAATTATTGTTTGCAAACGATTCATTGATCACTGCTTTTTAGTTTGGGAAGGTGATAACTTAGAACTTGAGGGTTTTGTAAGTTATCAAGTTCAAACTCAATTATTCTGCTAGTGAAATTAATTTCTTGGCTGTTAAATTAGAGAAAAGTTTATTTATTATTTTTGTCCGGCTGAGCTGATAACCCTTTTTCAGCTGGGGCCCGCGGAAAAAAGCTCCACAAATTACAATGAAATTTTAAATTAAAATATTATTATAAACAAAGCACCATTTTCAAGTTGAAACAGTAAATACATAAAACAGAGTTTAAGTTGATATTTAAATTAAGATATGTGCAGAAATGATATGCAAAATGTGTAAGTACAGCCAAGGTATTTGCAGTTAGTGAAAATCATGCAGGTAGTGCGTAAGTAGAAATATTTTTAAGATTGAGTGATGGGTAGCAGGTAGTTTCCTAGATAAAATGACTAAGAGAGCTAACACATAACAGAAATAAAACCAATGAGGGCATACAGTAAGCTCATAGGAGAAAAAGACATTTTATGAATGGTGAGTACAGTGACATGACCAGCAGCTTTTTAGGTAATCTTTGGTGGCTGATTTAAATTCTTTGGGTTGTCATTTAATTTCCAATGGGAGTTTGTTCCAGGAAATGTTAGGGAAGTAGCTGTATTGGTTTTGACCAATTTTGCTCTTGGGTTTATAGATTTGGAGTAAGTCTTGGTCTGAGCTTCGGAGAGTCATAGAAGGAGTGTAGAAGGAGATTATAGGTGACAAGTTGGGACAGAAAGTTGGTTGGTACAAGATAGAGTGGATAAAGTGAAGCTGAGAGAGGAGACACTGGTAGGGTAGTTCTATCCAGTTTAAATGTTTTAAAGAAAAACAGTGATGAGATCTGTAGGTTTGATTTGCAGCAAATCTGGCCACTTTTTATAGGCATTTTCTAGCTTAGTTAGGAGAGAGGTTTGTAGGTTGGTGAGGATCTAAGAGCTGGTCAGTAGACTTGGTAGGAGATAGACATGAGAGAGGGAGACTTTAGCTTTGTTGGATAGGAACTTTTTATTTCTGTATAAGAGGCCAAGTTTTTGATGGGTTTTCTTAATACAATAATTTACATGCAAATCGCATTTCAGTTGGTCATCTATCGTGACCCCTAGAAGTTTTGTGTTGGGTTCAACTCTGATAGATGTTTTTTTAAAGAATGGATAGCAAAAGTGGATTTAAGGCGGTTTAGGTTTTTAGGAAGGAAAAAGTAAGAGTTTTTTTTTATGATTCAAAATTAGCTGTTTTTTTTTTTGAAAGCCAGGCTTCAACAGAATTGAAGGATTTCTGAGTAATGGAATTTAAGTCATAGAGGGGTGTATACAATGGTGATGACTTTAGTCTCATCTGCATATTGGATGAGGAATGACTGAGAGCAGGAGGTATAGAGTAGATTAGAAAAGATAGTGAAGAGTAGTGGACTAAGAATAGATCATTGGGGAACACCCATTTTGATGGGGAGGGGAGGGAGCAGAGAGCCATTTTACTGATTGTACTTGATCTGTGAAGCAACTAGCAAACCAGGCAATGGTGAAGGAGGCGACATTAAAGTGAATGAGTTTGTCCAGAAGAAAGGAGTGAGAGACTGTATCAAATGCTTTAGAGCAATCTAGGAATAAGTATGACACTAATTTATTATCTCTGGCCAGAGAAATAGTGTTGATAAAGAATAGAAGGGCAGTAGTGGTGCAGTAGTGGTGCTATGTTTTGGATGAAAGCCATGTTGTGTTGGGGTGAGCAGATTTTCTTGAAGCAAATGTTCCGTGATTTGCTTATGCATGCATTTTTCAAATATTTTTGAGAGGGGTGACAGGACAGCTATGGATCAAAAATTGGAGATTTCTATGGTGTTGTCTCCTTTGTGGATAGATAGAGTATAGAATTTTTTCCAGATAGAGGGAACTTTTAATTTAGCGATGGAATGCTTTATCAGTATACCGACTGGGAGGGTTAGAGAGTCTGCTGTTGTCTAAAGGAAGTAGGGAGGTATATTAGCAGATGTAGAGCAGAGTTTTCATTTGCAAAGTAGAGATTTAATATGTATGGTAGGTATTGGTTTAAGGGAAAATATGTTAGTAGAATTCTGACTATAGGAGGGATCAGGAGGGTTGGCAGTGTTAGAATTAGAGGAGACATGACTTATCTTACTAATGGATTCAATGAAGTAGGAATTAAAGATAGAAGCTGTTTTTTATTATGTGTTTTTTGGGCAGGAACTAAGAGATAAGGGGTTACCAGGATGTAGTATTTGATTTATTGAGTGCCAGAATTTCCTGGAATTTGATCTTTGTGAAGGAGGTGGGTTATGATAGAAATCTTTTTTTTTTTCTTTGTTGATATGTTTTTGGTAAGGTTTCTGAGTTCTTTATATTTTTGTAAGTGAACAGGGAGCTTAGTTTTTACCCAAGTTTTCCACATTCTATCTCTTGGTTTCATCAAGGTGTGGGTACCTTTAGTTAAACCGGGAATATTAGATTTGACATGTACTGTGTGAAGGGGTGCCACTGAGTTAAGAATATTTTGGAAAGCTGAGCTGAATGAGTGTACTGCTTCAACTAGAGGGAGATGGGTCAGAAAAGACCAGTTTATTTTGGAGAGGAGGGTATTAAAAGTTTCTGGGTGGAAGTTTGATAGCTTACGACATTTGATATATATCTCTGTGGTCTGGAGAAATGTGGAGATGATTCTGATGAAGTCTTCTATGTGAAAGACGAAAGTGCTTAATCTTGGTGTGTTTTTACTACAATAAACAGAGTTTGTATACAGGCTTGTTTGGTGTTTTCGATTTGGTTGCTGGTCTTCTGTTATTCACACTGCACCAGATATTTGGAAATGTGGAGATAATCTTAAAACTTTTACAGGGGAGTGATCACTTAGGGAGTCAGGCAAAGTTTCAGGATTGTGATATTTGTGTGGGTCTGAGACTATACAAGTAGCAAAAAAAGGCTCCAAAACATGTAAAAGCCTATGCTGGACACACTGTATAACAAATAAAAAACAAAGAACAACAAGGCTACCATGACCATATAAAAAGTAAAAAATGTATATTTACTAAATCCTGGATAAGCACTTTTACATTATACAATGCTTCTTCAGATCCAAACAGAGAAAGATGTATGTTTTTTGGGAAAGTAAGGTGCCCAGTGACAGGATGAGTTGAATTCTTGACAGTGGAGAGAGAGTTTGGGCCTGGATTTGGTTGACTATCACCTGATAGTAGTAGATTTTTAGAGAGGACATCTGTATTATAGAGAGAAGGGTAATAGATGACGTACTTTATTTTACATTTTGGAGAATTTGTGGGGGAAGGAAGTGTTTTGATTTTGGGAAGGATAGTATTTGTAGGAAAGATGGAATGGGAGATTTCAAATGAGTGACGAGGTTGTATAAAAGCATTTGGGTGAGTGGATGTTGGAGATGGATTTTTAGGTATTAGTTGGATATTATAGATGGTGAGAAGATAAAGTAGAAGTAAAGGAGGCATGTAGAGGAATGTTAAAATCATGTTGATTGGGTCAAAGAGGTAGGTCAGTAGTAGTTAGCAAGAGAGAAGGAATAAAATTGTTATAAAGCTCTTAATAGTTTCAGAGCATATAAGGAGAAGGAGGGGTGTCTAATATTAGGAGGATATAGAATAGGTGAATTAGTCATTACAGACATGGTGGTTATCTAAATGTGGGGTGTAACTAATTGGATTGGATCATAGGACAGGAAGGGGAGGGAAAAAGGAGAGACTATGTATACATTAAATGATATAGGGGTGGGTGGGAATGGGGGTAGGGTAGATGAGTGGAGTGAGCTCAAGTAATAGCAAGGGCGAACAGACTGGACTGATTCAGGCCAAGTAGAAACTCACTACAAAAACAATCAGTAAAGGAGGTAAGTTTGCTAGGAAAGAGTGCCAGAGGTTTAAAGAAGTAGAGGAACAACAAGTCTGTGGAGAAAAGAAAACAACTGGAATGAGAATATAGATTATTTGAGAGGAGAGTTTGCCAGAAGTATGAATTAGTGTGCAACAGAATCTTGCAAAGGCAGGTCAGTATAACATGAGAAATAGTAATCAAGTCTAGTACTGAAGGAGAAGGATATTCTCTAGTTCCTTTTGTAGGGAAAAGTAAGCAAGATGGCCAGTTAGGACTTAGTTGAGAGAGACTAGTAAGCAGAGTGATGAGGAGATTAGTACGAGTATTTTTAAAAAATAAGTCCAATGCAAATGATTACATACATAGGGAAAGTATGCATTTACCACACATTTTTAAGAGCATAAAGAAAGGACAATTATTAAGAGCTAGTAGGTTGAATACTGACAGAGAGATGTAAAGAACAAATGAGTCATATAGTTGATGAATTTAGACAAAGAGGTTATGATGGAAGGGTTTTACAAGAAATAGTGCAAAAAAATGTTTAGTGATAGAGATGATTTAGCTAAACCTTTCTTTAGAGAAGCAGTGTCCAAAAGTAGATGTCAGAGTAAATGATCAAATAAACTAAGGTATGTTAGAATATATAACAGGTGAAACAACAAGATTAGAAAGATGATTTCTAGAAACTGGTGCATATTAGAAGCTATGCCAGAACTGAAGCTGTTTGAGTATGAAAAAAGACTTCATTACAAAGACTTGAAACAGGGTGACTATACGCTTGCAATGATGGTGCTTATCTATGTTGTAATTGTAGTTGTTGTAAATCCATTGACATTGGGAATGTTTTTAGGCATCCCAAAACAGGGAAAGAATGTTTTTTTAATGTTATGCTGCTTGTAACGCTGTAAATATAGTATACTTAGCAATCTGCATTAGATGTTCTGCCTTTTATGTTGGCAAATGTAATCATAGCTTGAAAGACTGTATTATTAAACATAAATCTGAGATACAGAGGAATGTGTTATCGAATGCCTTAGCGAAACATACAATGGAATTTGGTTTGAATCACAAATTTAAGTGTAAAGTAATGGATGTAATATTTAAAAGTGACAGAGGGGACAACATCAATAATTGATTGGAGGTTAGTGAATATAATTGGATATTATGATTGCAGGCTGATTTAGAACCAGCTATTAATTCTACAATAAGCATTAAACCTATATTAATGAAGAAGCAAAAGCAATACAAATCATGTATGATATTGTATGACTTAGTTTTATTAATCTTAAATTGCATTTTTTAATGATTTAATTGCTATTGTACTATGGTGGCTGTGTCACATGATATGATTTTAAACCTTCATAATGTAAGTTGTTTGGTTGAATTTTGTTCTTCCACTGAAGAAGGGATCTTACCCAAAACTTTGCATCTGTCTTGCACTATTCTGCATTTAAAACTTGGTGTTTGGCATTTCCAGAGTCTGATTTTTTTGTAATGAGTTTTCTAATACTCAAGTTGTTGTTGTCTTTCAGCTTTTCCCGGTTAGGGGTCACCACAGCGGAACTCCGGTCCACTAATGATTGGCAGTAGATTTTCACGAACATTGAGGTGCTAGCTCGACGTTCAACCTTCAACGAAGGCACGCCAATTTACGCATGTCTCTTGAATGCCCACCCAACCGCAGGGAAGACATGCAGACTCGACACAGAAGGCAGTCCCCGCACTCCAGCCGAGAATCGAATGGGAGAACCTCTTGCTGTGAGGCAACAACGCTACCGCTGCACCACTGTGGATTTTCTAATACTCAGGTAATTTCATTAATTATATAAACTAGACCCGAAACATATCCCTGGCTTCTAGATCTGAAATACTACTTCTGATTTCTACATTTCAATAAATTTACTTTTTTTATTTAAATTTTTTTTTGAGTGGTTAAATTTTGGTGAACAATGTTTCTTTTGTGTGAGTTTATGAAGTTTATGTCATATGGGGGATTTAGTTTTTGTTTTTAATATATTTCAAAGGGCACTGTAAATATTTTAATATTTTTTATTAAGTGTGTTGCTGTTTCATAGTGTGTTTCATGAGCATGGATTTTTACATTACTGTGAACATTTTTTTAATATTGTGCTGATTTTCAGCTTTTGGCAGTTTTGATGTTTTGATGCAGGGATGCTATCAGTATTTGTTTATTTTTATTTTCTTTAAGGTTTTTATTTAATTTATGTTGATTCTTATTCAGTGTAGTTTGTTATAGAAGTCTGTACTATTTTGGGTTTGTTTATGCATGCATTTTGTCTGTATGATGTGCAACCTCCCCATATAATGGAACAGTAACAAAATCAGGGCTCTTTGATTCTAACTGAAGATGCAGATATAGTTTACCTAATCTGACGATACAGGTAAAGAAGTAATAAATGTATGCACTACCTCATATATATCTTTGTGTGTGTGTGTGTGTGTGTGTGTGTGTGTGTGTGTGTGTGTGTGTGTGTGTATATATATATATATATATATATATATATATATATATATATATATATATATACACACACACACACACGCACACACACACACACACACACACACACACACACACATATGCCTTTTCTAAGCAGAGAACACATGGCTGTTGATGTGATCTGTGAATATAACAAAACAAGTAACCATATTGTCAGAATTAGTTGCTACTATGTTTAATAAATATTGGAGTGCAAACTGGAAAAATAATCATTTGTTGAACTTGCACAACTACAGTCACTGCTGGACCATCTTTCTGAATGCAACATGTTTTCAAAATTCTTAATTAAATTGACAAGTAGATACTGGCCACCTGTCTACTTCTTTTACTTGTGTGCATCTGTTTCCATTAATAAATAGAAATTGTTTTGTTCCAGAAACTAAAGGTTATATGGAGCTCCACAGAGTCTAGAATGTATAGGGTAATGGTAGTACAAAGAATGGCAACTACAATAATGATTGGATTTAATAAAAATGAAATGAAGAATGACTGGGTTAAGATCTTATGTATGACATGAACTGGTTTGAAAAGCGATAATATGAACTTTCCTAAGTAAATATGAACAATTCAAGTTGGTAATGTCTTGGAGAAAAGAATGATATATGAGAACAAAGGCAAACACTGTGAGGATATATTAGAGATGCTTCAGCAACAAGTAAAGAAGTATATGCTAGATTTAGAAGCCTCAGGCATGATGCAGTCTATCTCCAATGTCCAAAATGTGACTCCTTTACTGTTTGTATTCTGTAGATCACTATTTATGATCCAAACAAAGAGTTATAGAGGTGAAGTCGCATCACTGTATATTAAGGTACAACATTCATTTGAAAACACACTCTAAGAAAAGAGATTCTGTTCACAACAGATGCTCAGGTAAGAAGGCTTTGTTTTATTACTGACACAAACAAAACTTTGACTAAGTTTCACGTGGAATGGCTCTTTATTTAACTTCTCTTATGCACTGCATTGCATACATGTGTTAATAGCATTGTTTATTTGAATGATATATTTCAAACCTTTGTACTGCATTTCTTGGTATGCATGATTTTACCCAGCCCTTTGTAAACAGCATATGAATGTTGCCATCTACTACTTTGCCTTTGCTGTTATCACACCTTTCATGAATTACTGTTAGTTTCTTAATGAGAACATCAGATATTATAAAATACAGCACTGGTAATCATGCAAGCACCTTCATTCCCAGGCTTTAAGTAATTATTCCTTTTCAGCATTTTGCAGGACATTTAACTAGGATTATCAGTGGGAGCACAGAACTGCCTTTGTCAAAGCCATTTCCAAACTCTTGTGACTCAAAGTGATACTCTGTACAAAATATTTTAAGGCTCTAATTTTTGTTTTAAAAATTCACATATCTGTATCAGATTATGCCTCATTACCACACATTGTCTCTCTCTCTCTTTCTGTGGCTAGAACTCTAAACATGTTTTGATGTAGACACGTGGCCTTATCATCAGGATGTGATAGAAATCAGGCATCATTTCAACCCATTTATATACCCCAACATGCATACATCAACAAAAAGAAGACTTCTGTGTAAGACTATGATATTTGATTGCAGAGACTTGTGTTGCAGTAAGATAATGATTGAGGACTATTTTATCTAAGCAGTAGTACTGTAAATGTTTGAGGAGTATTATATCTGAACAGTAGTGCTGTGAATGTTTGAGGAGCATTGTATCTAAACAGTAGTGCTGTAAATGTTTGAGGAATATTGTATCTGAACAGTGGTGCTGTGAATGTTTGAAAAGTATTATATCTGAATAGTAGTGCTGTCAATGTTTGAGGAGTATTATATCTGAACAGTAGTGCTGTGAATGTTTGAGGAGTATTGTATCTAAACATTAGTGCTATAAATGTTTGCGGAGTATTGTATCTAAACAGTGGTGCTGTGAATGTTTGAGAAGTATTGTATCTGAACAGTGGTGCTGTGAATGTTTGAGGACTGTTGTATTGCAACAGTAGTACTGTGAATGTTTGAGGAATAGTGTATCTGAATACTACTGCTATGAAATAACAGCACAGAAGTGAACTACAGGGAAGGTAGGAAATTACACATTATGTGAGAAAGAAAAGCAAAAATAAAAGCTGTAGAAATAAATACATGTGAATTAACATTAAAATCCTCAATGATTCCTCACAGAAGTGTTTTGGTTAGAAAATTTAATATCAAAACCAAAGTCAGAAAAGGAAGATAGAAAAAAAAGAACTTGCACTGGCAAACACTTAGTTGATTATTCATGGCACCTGAAGAAACCAGCAGGGGAAATGATTTGCAGGTAGAGGGGTTGGCAGCCAATGATCTGCATGGTGAGGAACATAATCAGAAATGGCTACTGGATATCAGTCTTTTTAATCATTATGTCTGTAGACTTCACGGGGCCACTGAAGCATTGCTGTCCTTTATTGGAAAATGTGCATTTGAAGTAGCTGACCAAGTTTCATCATGCCTGCATACAGAAAGATACACAGCAGAAGGTTAAGGCAGCATGCAAATGTGACTTAATGTAAATGTTGCTCACAGCAGCAGCTGAAATATTATAATGAATAAGTTTTGGTGATTGACTACAGAGAAATGCATGTATAGCAATCATAATAATGCTGTATTTGACATTTATATAAAGAAGAGTGTCCACTACACTCTCATAAGTCTAAACATTTACATTAAACAAATTAAAGTAGAAAAGCCAAACAGAATGACAAAAGCTCAAAATGGGAGAGGGCAGTTAAGTCTGGCAAGAACTGAGTGTGGGTTTTTGTGTTGTGTTTGTGGGTAGAATGCCAGAATACTCATTTTCATTATTTTAATCCCTTATACTGTTGATGGTTTTCAAGAAGGTGACCTTACAACTCACTGTTTGAGCTAGTTAGTTATATAAACTGTTTATGCTCCCTGACCAGAAAGGCTTGCCATTGATAAAGTGGTTTAACATATTCTAAAGAAGTTTGCAGGAAATTATACTTAGATAGTTGCCTATAAAGTGCCATTAGAGATTCCTGTCTTTAAAAGCAGTATAATAGCAAGACTTTGAATTATAATGAAAGAAAAATCTTTTTCTTGTTTTAATGTTCTTTTGTGCCATAATACTTAAAAAGGGTGAAGTTTCTTAGAAGCATATAACTATTTCCTGCATAATCTTGTAACAACTCTATTTTTACAGCCTTAGATTTTCTCATCTTTAGTATCTGTTATTCTAAATACAACTGACTCTGTTTTAAACTGAATCTTCTAGAAATGTTCAATTTTTCCAATTTTTAAAGGACATTTCTGATCTTAATTTGACCCCACTCACAAGTGGCCAAATATTTAATGTTTTCAGATTTTGATTTTCTTATAAAATTTTTATGACAAATCACTTAATTCTAAACCATATGTCATGCATAGCATGAAGTGATTACATCAAACACAATGAAATGACAGCATCCCAAAGCAGTAAAATGAAACAAAAAGAAATGACAGTACACTGTGCATGTGGCTTCCATTCTACATTTATCAAAGCTGTATTTTGCTCCAACATTTAACATGGCACACAACAGCACAAGATCATTTTTGAGATATAAATATTATTTTGGTTCTTATGTTTTGTCAACGCAGTGAAGTTTATCATTCTAATATTGAATTTGTCAGTCAGAGCACATAATATGCAGATGATTGTAAACCAAACAGCAGAAAACTAAGCAGTGTACCAGCTATGTAGGAATGCTGATTGTTCCTCCAGCATAGGATTATGTACCTATACATTTTAATTGTTTTAGCAACATGACCAAGAGAATGTATCATTTTATGTTACTCAGCTGCAGACTGCACTTTGCTAGTGTGTTTTGGTATAAAGACGTGTACACACATTCATACTCATGTAATATGTAACATTTCATGTATACTTCAGCAGAACTATTAATTAAGTATAATAAATTCGCCTTTATATTTACTGTAGGTTGAGCAGCTATCCAGTTAGTTCCTGATTCCAGTTCATGTGACTTACCCTTCTGATGATGTAATCGTTTGCACAGATAGTTTAAACATTTTGTGGTGGATAGGTATTTTCTGTAATCTATAGCAAATTTCAGCACACAAATACAGCACAGTTAGTCAATCGGCCAGTCAGAAACATCAACAAATAAACATAGTTATAGTCAACTAAAAACAAAACAGGACAGAATATAATTCCTTGTGAAGTATATAATACTTTGTATACAGTTATAACTCTTATAAATGTCTACCATGGGATAAATCACTTTTAGGAAGAAAACTAGAGTGTGTGAGTCATGTTAATGGTAGTAAAATGGTGTTTGTGTTGCACATCAAATGGTTTAGTATTAGAATGAAAACTTTTGGAAAATTATTTGCATCTATAAAAATGAAGATGACACTGAAGATGCAATGATGGCAATGACCATGATGCAAAATATGAAAGTGAAGAGAAATATTATATAGATGAAGATACAGTGGTGATGACATGGTAATAAAGATGGCAGTGTTGATAAAGATATGATTACATTGGAAATGAAGAAGTTATGAATATGATGGAGGTGATGAAGATGACAGTGATGATGGTAACAATGTAGAAGTTAAGATGACAAAGATATTGGTGCTGCTGATTACGATGTGATGCAAATAATACGATGAAGATGCAATAAGATGATATTAAATTCTGACTTGAAAATTATGCAGTGTAGATCACAAAGATGACGTGTCCTCATTGTCATTTTCTCATCATCACTGCATAATCTTCACATCATTGAAGAAGTAATGACAATGACATGGTGACAGATGTGTTAAGATGTAAAAATAAAATGAAGATGCTATGAAAATAAACAGCCAAAGAAAATGAAGATGTCATGATAGCAATGAAGATGATGCTTGTGATAATGAAAATGATGTATTGAAGATGATGCAGTGACAATGATGAAAAGCCAAACAAAATGATGATGTCATATTCCTCTTTGTCAGTTATCTTCAACAAATCATAGTTATATTTTCATTGGCTCATGATCAGTGCAGTCATTGCAGTTGTATCTTCCCCATCTTCATCATTGCTATAATACTTCATCATCATTGCATATTCTCTGTCATATTCAGCTTATCCTACCTGAATGGTCGACAGCAGGCTGTCCTCTGGCAGGACAAACTCTCTAACCTTCTACCTAACACCCTTGGAGTACCATAAGGCTCTATACTAGGGCCCTTGCTGTTCTCCATTTTCATTAACTACCTTTATACTGTCATCCCAAAAGTCAGCTGTATCCAATATGCTGATGGCTCTACTCTGATTTGCTCAGCCACATCTCCAGTAGAGTTATGGTCAGCTACCCAGGCCATCTTTAATACAATAGAAAACTGGCTTTCTGAACATCATCTGATCCTAAATCCCCAAAAAACTAAAATGCTGTTATTTTCACCAACATGTAGGTCTACCGCTTTCACCTTTACCATAAAATCAAATGATGGCACAATAATCTCCCCTGACCCATCTACAAAACTATTAGGTGTCATCATAGACAATAATCTAAAATTTGACCTACATGTTAACCAAACTATCAAAACCATCAATAAAAAACTAGGGTCACTTTACAGAATAAAAGCCTTCCTAACCCCTCCAGCTAAAATTGTCATAGCTCGCTCTCACCTTCTTTCAACCCCTCTGTATGCATCCCCTCTACTCTCTAATTTAAACAAGACTGTCCTTAAACTCTCGATTTGCTACAACCACATTGCCAGGTTTGCCACTGGGCTGCCTTTTAGGACACATCATTGCATCAGTCAAAATCAGCTTGGGTGGCTTGAACTACCCAGCCTAATCCAGTATAACCAACTGATTATGGCCTATAAAATCCTCTATAATCCGGACAATACTCCTGCACTTAAAAATATTATCACCCCCTATAACAGTCCTAGACCGCGTCGATCCTCTAACAAACTACTAATTCAGACTAGCAAAATTAAAACACAGCCGGTGATTCTTTCTCTGCAAACTCTGTAAGTAGATCCTGGAACTCTCTTCCAGCTGATATTACCTTACTTTCCACCTTAGGTCAATTTAAAACTAGACTCAAACAACATTTGTCACTTAACTGGCTATGTCAATGTATCAAGCCTGGCTAACTCTCTAGAATGTGTAAAAAACTGTTAACCAGTTTACTGTGTAATTTAATTTAATCCAGACTTGTGCTCAGGATTAACTGTAACCTGTGAAACTTGTTTAACTTGCTTACTTATGTAATCTCTGTAAATAGTCTGTTTGTAATATGTAATGCTGTATCTGCTTACCCTTGGAGCTCTTCTCCCCGGGCCTCCGCTGAAAATGGACATGCATCCAGTCAGACTATCCCAGTCAACAAATGTAAAATAAAATAAAATAAATAAAATTCTTTACCTTCACTTCATTTTCACTATCAAAATTATCATCTTTGTCATTTTCATTGTCATCTGCATCATTGTCTTCATCATCATCATCATCATCTTAGCTGTGATTCAGAAGACAGTTACTATAAAATACTCCTACACCTCAGCCATTTAGGGAAATGTTCTACCTCTCTGAAAAAAAACTCTCTATTTTGTTAGAAAGAAGATCCAGGAGAGAGAATCTTATTATTATATATTTTTGGGAGTGGCTATCCAAATGATAAATGGAGGTTTGAGAAATGTGTATTTTTGTGGTGTCTTTCCTGGACCCTCCTTCAGGGTGATGCTCTGTGCTTACTGTATATTGAGTGTGGTAGATGTTCTCCTTGTAATTTTATCTGTTACCAATAGAAGGCCTTTGTATAGTTTGGATGTAATTTGAAAAGTAGTTAGACTAACCAAAAGAGGTCAGCATGAATGAAATAAAATTACATCTAAAGTCCAGTTGCTGGATTAGCATGGCATAAGATTTAAAGTAGCATACCTCACTGTGACTTTTACATGGAAAGGAATTAACTATAACACTTTGAATTCTTTGCTAATACCATGGATATAGAAGACACCCTGCAGTGTAAACCTTGTCTCTAGATGATTGTCACTGTTGAAGTGACCCCCGATCCCATGTGCAAAAATGAGAAAGGGGATGAGGATGGAAGGATGGATAAAGATCCATTTGATAAAGGTTAATTTACTTTTTATTTAATAATTGAATTATATATATATCATTCTCCATGGTTAATAACTGGAAAGATATTTGTCTTCTCTTTGTAAGAAGATGACTGAGTAGAAACGATTATGAGTACAGACATAATAAGATATGGGAAGAACTATTTTAAAGTGTTACACTTGTGTTTGTCCCCTTTCTTCCCCAACTACTTGTCTGGTTGCTTGATATTTATTAGGTAATCTCTTATCTTTGAAATACATGTCTGAGAGCTCACTTGTTTTATTGCTTTACATGCTTAGATTTCTGAGACGGGAGTTGCTGGACAGCAACAGATCTGCCTTTAGTTTTTCAGTTATACACAGTGATTATGACTATGCTTGTGGCTCATGTACGCTTTGATGTCAGTGAGGAGCAGCAGCTTCATTAGCCATTTTAGTAAGGAGTATGTTCTTTCAAATATTGTAAGGCTGTTTATTTGGTTATCCAAATCACTGTTAGGTACAGCAGATTGTCTTGCTTCAAGTTCTGTAAGTTTATATTTAAGGATGTTTGCGTTATTACAATATGATTTCTTCAAAATGGAAGCTTTACTTATAAGAGTTCCACTTAGTTGCTTTTTCAGCACTGTCCTGTGCATATCTATGGGGATTCAGAGTTATCCACTAGATTGTCAAATTAATTTAGTAGGAACAATATTTCCCTTTAATATCTTTTTGAGGTTAATAAGGGTCAGTTAAATCAAAATCAGTAATTAAATCTAAAATGACTAATGAGGCAATAACATTATATGATTTAGAAATGAATGATCTGTCAAATTTCAGTAACCAAATTCCAGTAAATTCCAATAATATAAAGATAATATTTGAATTTTCTTAGTAAGATATGGAGTTTCAAAATGAATTCATGTTGATTATAGCAAGATATATGTTTATAAATAATATTGATTTGACAAAATTGTTATTTTTATAAGCAAAAACAACCATCTGCCATTAGGGTCAAAGCCACTATATGTAATAGCATCATGGAAATAACATTTTTAATTAATATGACAACCTTTACTTTTTTTGGTTATCAGCTGTGGCAATTTAGGCATTTTTATTTATTGAGCCTCGTTGTTGTATAGTCATTTGAAATTAATGTGTAAACTTATTGAGGCTATTGCATTATAGTATAGATGCAGAAGTTGTTTCCTTTTTTAATCTGTTGAATACCATTCACATTCTAAGATTTTTTTAATCTACATCAGTTTTCAAAACACTAAAGCAGAATATAAGAATATTAAATAAATTGCTGGGCAGTAAATATAGAAGATTAGGTAGCAAGGGTAGCAAGTATGACCGGACAAAATATGAAGTTGAATAAGATAAGGGATCAGGAATATTTTAATTAAGTTACTGGAATACCTTAGTGTGAATGGTAGTTAATGCTCTCCCTGCAACCCCTAGGCCTATCCCTATCTTCAAATAACTAAAAAGGAAGAGTTAATGAAATGAGTAACCATGCGACCAACTTTAGTAGGTAATATATTAATAAAAGAGGTTAAGTTGTGTCCACTGAATAGTATATGATAGATAACAATGGTAAAAAAAACGCCATGATTAAGGAGCCAAAATACACTGCTAAAGAAAATCTTATGTCCATGACTACACAACTCCTAACTTGTTTAAACACAACTGTCATTAGGGCAGTTATTAGTTAAAACAAGCAATAATGATGTGAAATATAGTCGCTAGGCTGTTGGTATGTCAAATTAGGAGAACTTGGATTATAAGCAGATAAGTAAAATCTGCAAGCAAGATATGTGAGCTGATATATTGTAGAATAATAAAAATAAAATGTTAAAATGTAAGCATTTAGATTATGCAATAAATTACATCTAAGGATAATATTTGAATTGTTATTCAGTGAACAGTCTATGGATACTAATGATACTAAGAGTATGTATAGCAGTAAACCATTATGAAACTGGTTGACATATGAATAATTATAGACATCTTCTTGTAACTATTTAGGGCCTACAGATTATTTAAGCAAACCATTGCCAGGTAGAAAAAACAAAACAAAATGTTAGCATGTAAATGATCCATGGTGGTTTGCAGATGCTGATGACTAAGCGTTACATTAATCTTATTTAACAAATATAGCCTGTGGTAGCAGAATGTATTTAATTAGAAATTCCACAGGTATTTCTAATCAAGTATATGGTAAGACACCAGCAAAACATTATATACATTAAATATAAAAATAATGATTGAAAAGAGTTTAGGTATTTTTGAAATTAGCTATTTTTAGGAGAAAAAACAGTACCTCAATAAGCCCTATTCACACCATGTTCAGTAGAAGAAACATCAAGTAGTAGAAAATACTGCATTTGCATACAAAGCAGGCAGTGTAGCAAATAAATAATGCCAGCTTCTAAACTAAGAGGTGAATCCAAGATGGCAGTAGTCTTCCATGTGAAGAAATTCAAATCAACAAGGGAAGAGAAAAAACAATGTTAGAATGACTTCAGCACCAAGCAGTAGTTACTTGAGTCACAGTTCAAAAATGGATTTCAGGTTACCGCACCATTAGCCGACACAACCAGAATTAATCAGTTAAGTAATTTTTTCTAATTAATAGACATTTTCAGTTGGGTTTGAAATTAAAGATTTGCACAAATGCGTGATTGGCATCTTCAAAAGACTGTAAAGAAAGAAAATGTTTTTACTTTCACTCGTGAATTATATAGTAGTGGGGGTATCACATCTGAAATTTAATCTTCTTATCCAGCAAGTATGCCCAGAAAGGTGACATCTTTTGTTGAAGTTGTATATTTTTAAGGGTAGATCCTGAATAAATCTGATTTTATTACCTTACCATGTAAAGTCTTTTTTCTTCTTCCAGCTAAGAGAATACTCAACCTGATGATTAATTATGTTAACCCATATTTGTCTAGGCTTGGTGGCTTGTGCCAAGGATCTTAGAGCTCTGTGGGTTTGTTCTTTTACAGTGTTCTTTACATGAAGATTATCATCTAAGAGAGTTGAAGAAAATACTTTGGAGAGTTTACATCAAAGCAGGGTGTTTAATTTTCTCTGGGAGGTCTCTAATTATGATATTGCATCTATTCCTAGTCTCCAGATCTAACAGTTTGTCATTATTATTTTTAATGTCATTGCTATTTGCTTTGATTATTTGGTCTGTTTTAGTACCTTTATCTTCACAAGCACTTATACCTGTTTTTGATGTTACCAAACTTTTGGAAATATCCATCATTATTGAGTTAATATGAGACAACTGATCTGAAATTAGTTGGATAGCTTGCTAAAGCAGAAAGTGGGTGACCTTGAGTTAATCTAGCATGAAGGTGTGTTCTAGATTGGTTTTGATGGTAATATTTTTTCTTATTTGATTTGGTCTTTTGCTAGTTGTATCTTTTTCAGGTATCTGGAAAGATGAGAACTTGGTTTTAGTAGTTTGCAAATACATCTGTTCTGACTCACAGGCCATCTTGTAGATGTTGATAGCAGTTTGTACAGCTGCAGTATAAATTTGCAATGTAATCTAATTATGGTTTGGTTTTAACTTGTAGAAGAAGATTCAACTCAGGGAACACACCATGCAGTCAGGAACACACCATGCAGTCACTAGTACCAGCTGAACATTTGTACTCTTGTAAAAATTCAGTAATTAGTTATATTACAAGAAGGATAAGAAAAGTATATAACTGGCAAAAATAAAATGCTTTTTCATTACTAAGAAGGGTAAATGCCAGTGGATTAGGAGTTAACAGTTTATTAAGGAGCTGTGCATATGATCTGCTTACGCCACTATGGCCATATTTGATTATTATTATTATTATTATGTTCCTTGGAAGGTATGGATGGGTGCCAAGGTTATTAAAATTTTTTAAATATAAAAGTGCTTTTATAACAAGTAATTTTATTATTTAAAATTATGGAGCAGAGACACAAAAGTGATCCACTGCATCTGCTTCCTTGAGAGTTTAATTTAGCTGGACTCTTTTATATCTTGGATGTGGGATTTTATTATCCTTTTGGAAAAAACTTATATAATATGGGGGAACATATTTTTTGATTAAAGGCATGGAATTTTCCAGAGGCTTGACCTGTTGATTAGTTGTGTTTCCTCTAAATTTTAATACACTTACTAGAAACTTGTAATACGGGTGACAGCGTGTGTGCAGAAAGATGGGATAGACACTACCCTCTTTTTGATATTTTACATTCATTTACTGGCACACCATTGTTATCCTTCTCATTGAATTATTTCTTACTCTTAGTAACTTTGAATTAAATTAAACAGCGTACAGCCTAGTCTCCATACTTTGACTGCTTATATGGGGTTCATCATCCAACCACCTGTACTTCACATTATATTATTTCCTTTTCGAGGCTGTCCTGCCTCATGTTTGGGTTGGTTTCTTTAGTGTTTATTACGATCACCTTGCTATGACTAACTGTTCACTATTAGCCTACGTTAGACATATGCCCATTGGGTTTCCCATCTGAGGAAAATCTATTAATTAATTAAAAGTGCAGGCAGTATCTGCTGTATTTGTAATACAGATTGCTAGTGCAGCACTCCATGTGCCAGCCAAATAAAGTAAGTGCTGCTGTTTTATCTCAACTGAGTTGTTCTCTTGTTAGGTTTAATTTGTACAGTGAAAATTCTCAGTTTAATTGTGGACTTGTAGGCTTAATAGTTTTAAATGTTTCTAGTTTGTGTTATAAGCATTACTTGTAAATTATGTTGCAGTGTCTAATTATAGATAGATAAATAGGTATAGCTGTAGGTATATATATAAAGTTTTCTTAAGCCAGTATTAGTTTTGTATATTCTGGAGCAGTGTGTGATTAACAAATGTTCATGACTATTCTTGAAGACCAAATGCAAACATTTATTAATACTTTAGTTGATTTATTTGCATTAGTTAGGTTTAGTTTATGGTATGTGTCTGCATTTCTTCAGCTAGCCAAAACAGATCAGGTCCAGGGGGGATTGCTTTTCTTGTATAAGTGACATTGCTGTCAGTGTGTGTAAATTGCTAGTGATATGAAGCCTTTAGTCATTTCCCTATTGTTGTTGAAGGAAAATATACATATCATTACTATTTTTTTCATAAAATTTCCACCCACATGGGGAGCTAAGCATGCATATACTAAGATGTTTTATTGTATTTTATTGTATACTTAAAGTTAGGACAGATTTAAAGATTTCATTTTAGACCTTACATGGCATCAGATTGTTGCTAAAGGCGAAAGTATTATGGCTCCTATTTTACAGTATGAATACATATATCTTATTCAAGAAACTCATATGTATACATCTCAATTTACTACATATAAAAATAATTCCTTACCTCATATATTTGTATTTGGAAACTCAGCAAATAACTGTGGGATAGCCATTTGATCAAAGAGGTCCCCTGTAAATATTTTTAAAGATAAAAGAGATTCTCAAGGGACAGTGATTGTATTGGAATGTAAATGTTTAACTTTCTCTCAGACGTTGACATTGTCAAGATAAATTTTATATTTTAAATATTTTAACTTTTTAATATTAATATTTAATTTTAAAAAATATTTTTAAATATTTTATATTTTAAATATGTTTCTCCAGCTGTTTTAAGTATTAGCTGCTCCTAGTACAATATTATAACATTATTAGCCGAATATTATAACAGATGATTAAAATATAACTCCTAATTCACTCTTAGATAAAGAAAGTTCAACTTCATTTTGTCAAAATAGAGATTTAGAGCTATCAGCTAGACTGATTACAACATAGTATCTGTTTTACCTTTATTATGCTGTTTATCCAGAAGGGAAAATTTTACTTTCTTAGCATCATCCCACAAATTCTGGTCAAAAACTTACTTTTTTTTTCCAGTGCCTGTGGCATGGAGGGGAAAAAGTCCTGACTACAAACCAGGTGATCCAAGTTCCAGTAGTGGCGCAGGTGTAATGGTGCTGGCAAAGAAGATGGGTGGTCCACCCTTTGAGAAAGGGGGAGCTGGAGTTGCGCTCTCTCTCTCCCCTCAGTATGCACTTGCACATATTGCTAGTATCCCTTGGAGGTAGGATAGCAATGTATAAGGACAGCCTTTGCGTTAGCATTAGGCTCACCAAGCCTGATGAGTGGAACTCTTCATAAAGTGCATACAAGTTCATACTAAGAAGGGAATGGCATTTGGGTCACCTACATAATGCAGTTTACATAATCCCCTTTCCAAAACAAAATAATCTCATTGCTGAAATGAGAGTAAGCATGAATCATCCTTATGACTGCTTGAATGTTAGCTTAACTCCTCAGACATCACCACCTCAGACCCAGGTGGAATTCCCACATCAGAGGAATTTATGGGTACTCTCTAATCGATCGATGCTTGGGGGCAGCAGTGTAAAAACTGTCCTGGAAAAAAAATACTTTTTCTTGATGTACAAAACAGTCTACAGGTACAGACTTGACTATCATTCAAAAGAAATATACTTCCCAGATTATTCACTGATACACTTAAAAATTACAGTAGTTAGCAATCCTCTTTTGTGGTCGAATCGGAGACTGAACCCATGCATTTTGTTGACTGATATAGTTCGGTGACAAGAAATATCTTATTTAGTTATTTATTTATTTATTGCCTTGTGTTTACCAAAAAAGTCCAAATAGGCACAAGTCCCATTTTCAGTGGAAGCCTGGGGAAAAAAGCTCCACAAAAAATCCATTTTTAAAAGAACAACAGTAACACATTATACATTTAAGGCATTACTTTGCAGGTAATATCGAGACATAAATAGTAAATACATTTATCTTATACATTAGAGGTTATATTGTCATACATAAATGAAAGAAATGCTAACATATAATAGCTAGAGATACAATGGCAATGGTAATGAGCATAGGTTCAGTATGTATACTGACATAAATAAGGTTGGATGTCACTAGAGTAGAACAGAAAACAGAGGAAGTGGAATGGTGTGAAAAGGATAATCAAGAAAAACCATTATAAAAAGGTCTGATAGTGGAGAGGGCGAGATAACAGTACATATGTAAGATGAGGTGGGTATGCAAGGGGTATTTGTAGCACATGGTTAAGGATATAGGTTAGCTGAAGGAGCAGTACGGCGGTGAAAGTAAAGGATACAAGGGATGAGAAAGATGAGTGTGTTAGGGATATTAATAGAGAGGTTGGTAACAAGGGATGAAAAGGATGAGAGGTCAGGAAAATTGATAGAGAAGTTGGGAATGGGAGATAAGCAGAAAGAAGGATGTGTTCATTTAGCCTGTGAGCACATAGCCATGAGGAAGTTAGATGTTTTAAGTTGTGCATGAAACTTGTGGTATTAAAAATGCAATAATTCAGACCTTCTTTGAATCGTATCTGGATAACACATTTCTGTTTGATAATAGATGGGCTGTCTTTACATCTACATTAAGAAGTTATCTAATTAGCAAAACATCATATATTAAACACTGTAGATTAAAGCAAATAACTACCTTAACAGTGCGTGTTTTGTATTTACACAAAGAACTTCAATTTTATATATGAATCAGATAAATTTGAATCTTTAGTAAATGCTCAAAATAAACTTAAGCCCCTACATGCATTAATTCTAAAGCTACTTGGATGTAAAATCCAAGCCAAACAAGCTGAATGAGCCGCAGTTCTGTCTAAGCTTCTGGCAAGTTTATTAAACTTAAATTATGGTTCCATCAATAGGTGGTATTCATAGCCCTTTAGTTCACACTTTTGTAGTGGTTATTCACAAAGAGGACAACTAACCTGTATGTAAATACATTAATCACAGGTTATTTGTGAGGACTATGGCAGAGCAAAAGCATCTGCAAGGAAGTGCCCACTTACATGAAATGTGAAAATTTGGTGACATTATGCTTTAAGTATGTGTGAAGTATTATGCAAAATCATAAATGCTCATAAGACTTTGGAAGTATGTCAGTATTATGGATGAATGCACCTATGTGCAAGCACATTACAAGTAATGCCATATATTTAAGACAAGTGGTGTGCAGCTATTTATATTAACTTTTGAAAAATATATAGAGTTTTATATATTTTATAATGTGGTGTCCTTATGTGGACACCCTTATTGTTACTTTAAAATACTGGAAAGGGGAAAATAGGTTAAGATTGAAAAGTGGGAGACATAAGAAAGAGGGGCACAAAGAAGGAAAATATCAAGAGGGTTTTCCTGGAGGAGGTGGGAGAGGAGGGGTTCTATATTTTTGGTGGGGGATGGTCCTCCTAGTTTTCAGATTTTTTTTTTAATTATTATTATTATTATTGTGTAATAGGGTTGTTTGGTTCATAGGTGTGTACTAGGCTAATGGCCCTGAAGTCTTTACAAGCCTAGCCCAAAAAAATTTCCTAGGTATTGTGCCACCCAATGTTAGTTCACAGTGCCCCTATCCAGTAGGGCAACTAGAATGATCCCTGGAGTGAATTTTCTGTTACCCACCCACTCGTCAAGATTTCTCTTGAAGAGGGCTAGCGAGGTGATCCACTTGACATGAATGGGAAGCTTATTCCAGAGTATGGGCATCCTTTGGGAGATGAACCTGTCCCTCCAGCATGTTCTGTTAATTGTGGTAATGAGTCTGTGATCTCTGGAGCATGTGGGGTGGGGGGATTGGGATTTCTTTAGGTGTAGCATTTCAAGTAGGGCTGGGTCAGACATGGCTTTGTAAGTCAAGCAGAGATCACCTCTAAGTAGATGATAAGAGACTGAGAACAGCTGAAGTTTCTTGAGTCTGTCCATGTAGGACATGTGTTTAAGGCCTAGGATCCTTTTTGTGAGGTACTTTTGTGGCCTATCCAGCTGTTGTAGGTGTCTGGTCAGGTACATGCTAAATGGGGCATTATATTTGATGACTGGTCTAATGAGAGATGAGTAGAGAGGGATGATGACCTCTTTCTTCCTGGATGCAAAACGTTTGGTTATAGATGTGCCAGGTAAAAGGACTTCCTGACCACAGTGGCAATGTGGTGGTCAAAGGTGAAGTGGCTTTCGACCTGGGTGCCCAGATCTCTTATGGCCCCTTCAGTGTTCAGTGGGCTGCCATCAATGTGATAATTTGTGGGAACTGAGTTTTTTCCAAAGGGGATGATGATGCATTTTTTGGTGTTAAACTTCAGGCCATGGTTCCGACACCAGTCATTAGTCTCAGAGAGGCCCTTTTCTAAGATGTCTGCATCACTTGGGGAGTTGATAATTACTCCTAGCTTGCAGTCTTCAGCATACTTGGTCAGCCAGAGTCCTTCTGTGTTGGCCTGGACTTCTGAGAGGTAGATGCCAATCAGGAGAGGGCCCAAAACCGAGCCCCTGTAGGACTCCAGTCATGACTGGTTAACAGTCTGACTTGAAATATGCAGTGTTCACTCTGTGGGTTCTGTCTGTGAGCCAATTTGCAACCCACCTAGTGATGTAAGGATTGATGCCTAGTTTGGTGAGTTTGTCAATGATACCTGAGTGGGCAATGCTATCAAAGGCCTTGACCAGGTCAAGGTAGACTGTATGCACTGCCTTACCCTCAAACACAGCCTTGGGGACTGCCTTGAAGACTGCCTTGAAGAAGTCAAAAAGGTTCAGCAGGCAGGATCTCCCCTTGACAAAGCCAAACTGTATGGGGCCAAGAGTTTGGAGATTGCCTATATCTTTGTTAAGCAGGACCATGATAATGAGCTCCATAGCTTTGCATACCAGAGTCATCAGGCTAATGGGGCAATAGTTCCCAAGGTCTGTAGTTGCTTCCCCTTTATGCAGCAGGATAGCTCTTCCCTTCTGTGTAGTCAATACTTATATAACAAATGTAAGGGGTAAAGCCTACGATGTAGGCAGTTCCAATTTATAATGAGTGGTTTAGCCATATCTCTATAAGGTGGAAAATGAAAAAATAAATAGTGAGTGAAGGAAACCCTTTAAAAACCTGTGGGTATCTTCAGCTAGTGTGATTAATGCAATTTATCTCTATTTATTTTTAGTACGCTCCTCAAGCTAATGCTGTCATTCAGGCCAGGGTGGTGGGTGGCATTTAACTTAATCTGCCAAACTAATTCACGGTTTTCTAAGCGAGATTCCCAATCCCCACCCCTGGCATCCTGCTTGACCTGCTCAATTACAAAAAATTTCAGCTGCATGTCAGGGCAAAATGCTTGTAAAATGCATTTGTCTCCCTTTTTCTTTCAATGTCATTGAGGTGTTCATAAATGCGTCTTTTAAGCATCCTCTCTGCCTTCCCTATATAAAAACTGTCACAGGACAAACAGACCCCCAAATATACCACTCCTTTTGTTGTGCATGTGTATCGGCCATAGGAGTGTAAATGTGTCTTTCTGGCAACTAGGTAATAACTCTCCTTTTCTATCATATAACTGCATTGGTTGCAGGCACCACATTTATGTGTGCCAAATTTCCCTATGTTTCTGGAGTTGTTTTTGCCTTTTCTAGATTCAAATAGCCCTTTAAGGTTAATGTCTCTCTTCCTGGTGTAACTTACTTTGTCAGGTAAGAACTGATGAATGTCATCATTTAACGCTAGAATAGGCCAAAAAGTGTTAATAGTGCTTTCAACGACATCTGAATCTCCATTGAAAGTATAAACAAAGTTGTTTTTTAAGAGTGGATTACTCTGTTCATTATTAGATTGTTTTGTAGCCATTCCTTTTCCCAGTAGAGGAGGGTACAAGGAGTCTCTTTTGTTTGCTACCTCTGATGCTAATGTTTTTACCAAAGTGTAGGGATATCCCCTTTGCAGGAACATGTCCTCTAATGTGTTCATCTCTTGCAAAAACAGTTTGTTTGTGCTGGACATCCTTGAGGCTCTTATAAATTGCCCCTTTACTATGCCTCTCTTAGTGTAATGTGGGTGTCCACTGTCATAATGCAGAAAGGTGTTAGAATGTGTCTTCTTTCTGTAAATACTCGTTTGAAAACACCCTGCTATAGTATCCTTACTCAACAGTACATCTAAATAGTGTAAAGAACAGTCACTAATTTCATGTGTGAAAGACAAAAATGTAGTAGTTGAGTTCAAATAATTAAAAAATTCTCCAAACTCTTCCTTGCTGCCCTTCCATAAAATACATATATCATCTAGGTAGCGTTTGTAAAATGTGATGTGTTCTTTCCATTTTGTGGTGTGGATAAAGGCCTTCTCCCATCTATAGAGGATGATATTAGCATAAGACGAAGCACATGAAGCGCCCATGGCCACCCCTTTCTTCTGTTGGAAGATTTCCCCATTAAAGTAAATATAGTTGTTAAGTAATACAGTTTCCATGAACTCGACTATTAAGTTGATCAAACTTCCTTTCAATCCAGATTCACTGGCCAAAATTTCGTTGAACCAGTTTAAACCTGTATTGTGTGGTATGCTAAGGAACAATTCTATGACGTCTATAGTGACTAATAAAAGATCAGGGTCAAACAAGTTGGGTGTGATGTTACTTATAAATTCCCATGAATCCTTGCAGATGTAAGTGATAGTTGAGATTAGATGTTTCAAGTTTTTATCTACAAATATGCCTATCGGCTCTGTGATGCTCCCAGCCCCTGCTACAATGGGTCTAAATTTCAGGGGTGTTAAGCCCTTATGTACCTTAGGTATCCCGAACATAACCGGGATTTTAGGTTTAGGTACAAAGAGAAAATTGTAAAGTTTTTCATTGATGCCCCCCTGATTGAGGTAGTCCTTAAGCATGTAGTGTATCTTAGAAATAGCTAGATTGTATTCATTTCTTGAAATAAGCTCGTAAGTCTCTGCATCTTGCAGAATGTTATGTATGTAAATATCATATTCAGAATTATACATAAGGACTACCCCTCCCCCTTTGTCGTGTTTCATCACTCTGATGTTTTCTTTATTAATGTATTCGATAAGTTGTAATAAATGAACATCCAAGTTATTTTGGATTTCTTTAAACTGTGTGTTACATCTGTCCCTGAGTGCATTTTCCACTAGTTCGTCAAATACTTTCAAGTTAGGATGTATGGGGGGATTGAAAATACTCCGTCTGCTAAGTGTATCATCTGGTCTCTCTTGACCTTTAAAATAAATGGCTAGATTCAGCTTCCTAACAAATAGTTTGAATTCAATTAATATTTTGGAAATGTTCATAGGGCGTGTAGGAACAAAATGCAGCCCTTTTGTAAATAGCTGAAAAAATTCAGAAGTAATGCTGGCGTCTGTGTAGTTATAAATCTTAAAATTATTTTCAGTAGAGATCTGACAACCGTCTATGTCTGTTTGTGATTCTCCTAAAAGTTCTAATATAAAGAATGAATTCTTCTAGTTTCTTAAAAGAAGAAGACTGCCATACAGTCATTTTTTAGAAAACTTTGGTCATATCATACAAATTTTCATAACTTCTATTTTTTTTTTCTTTTGTCATTACATTCTAACTCGGACTACTTTAAAAATACATTTTTGTTAGATATAGCTGTATCCTATTATGGTGCATTAATGCTGAACATGTTTGTAAACTTGTACATTGATGAGTCTACAGAAAAATGAAATGATAAGGCATTGAAACTTAAACATCATTGTCTACAAAAGCAGACATTATTATCTATTTCCACATTATTTAGTCTTTAGAAAGCCTGCATTGAATAATTTCACAACATACATGGTCTTTAAGGGATGATGGGCTCCTTGTCTCAGAGAATCTGGTTGCAGCCTGTTTGATAGCATCAGAGGTAATATTCACAGTCTGTTTCATTGATTGGGTCATATCCAGTGGTCAGGTCTTACTAAACACAGTCACTTTAAAAAAAGTTCAGAATGAGAACAATATTTTGGCAAGGCATGCCTGTCTTTTATAATGGTGATCATGATCGAACCCTTGATCTCTATAACCTTATAAGAATGAAATGATCTATTGAATGATTGTTCATCCCCATTTGTTTCAACATCACAGTCCCACTTCAAGTTTTGTGCATCCAGGCTTGTTTCTTAGCATACACACAAGACATAGTTGTGTCTTTCTGTTGATAAACATGCTGACAAATATAGGAAAGGGGACTGAAAATATTCCTTCTGTAACAAGGGATCCTCTTAATACTCTGTCTCTTTGAGTGCTCCAAGAACTGTACCATTTCTTTTATTTTTAAAATTTATGCTAAATAATTTCATCTTTCATACACTTTGAGATGTATTTTATAATGATAGGCTACAGTGCTGTCATTTTCCCTTCGTATTTAACTATGATGGTAAAAGATGCTAGCCTCGGGTATCATCTTCCTACCAACCTGTATTGGCAATTTGGTGTTAAGGTAACTGAAAATGGTCTCAAGTGAATCCTGTTCTAAAGTGGTAAATACAGAAATAGTCATATGACCACACTATTGCCAGAGCTACTTTTTAATTCTGAATTGCCTTCTGTCGTCTTCTTTAATAAGTGACCTGCTCAAGTACAATTTGATCTTCTTTGTTATATATTGTGACTGACATCATATGACATACAGTTCTAGTAAACAAATACCAAAAGTGTTACTGCATTGTCTGAGTTAAAGTAGTTATTTGTGGTTTCTCTGCAAAAATTGTCCTTTAGTTTAAGACTTTCTTATATTTGTGAGTATAAACAAAAATGCTGAATCCTTTTAAGTAGTTTTCTCAATGATGCTATTATTGCGCTGAAATATTTTGTAAAATAGGGTATGTATTTTGCTATATCCGGTGAACAACTTCCTGTTTATTATTTGGAGGTGTTATGTCTTTTAATGTTTTAGTTTAAGGTTATCAGACATACCTTAACTTGAAAAGATAAACTCATGAGATTCTAGGGTCTAACCTTTGTGTTGTTTAAAGTTACTCCACTCTACTGTACTGTAATCTAATGTGCACACTTTTTGAAGCTGTACCATTTTCCTATTTTGTCCTCATATGTCATGATGTCATTTCTTTACTCTCTAACACTGGAGATCCTTTGCAGAATGTGTACTATGTTTTGGAGTTTTTTATTTGTTGAATGTATTCCAGATATATGTAATTTAAATGCCTGAATTTTGTATGTGCAGAGAAGTTAGTAAGGTTCTTTCAGGGTGTAATTCAAGTTAAGGGCACCCTGACTTTAAACCTTTCTTTGCAATTATGCCTCCTTCATGCATGCTAAGATGTAGCCATTTGTTGATGATATAGGTCTTTCCCCTTAAATGGATTTGTTAGAATTCCTTCTCCCCTGCTACTCCTGGACTGGCCTTTGCTCATCTGGTGCTGTAGGCAAAAGGGCTAAACAGCACCCTCCCCCCACTCAACCCAGTGTCCCCATCCTGGTCTAACTACACCATCCAGATTTCAGGGAAAAGTGTCCCTGCTAAAACGGTGCCCTAGGTGGCCACCTAGCTGGCCTATGCCTAAGGCCGGCTATGTGCTATTCATCATCATCATCATCGAACTTGTCATGGTGACAGCAAGATGAGCAGAGTAGACCACATTAACCTATCCCAAGCAGCACTTTCTGTGGTATCCCTAGTCAATCCCACACAGGCATTTTGATATAATGCATATAGAATGTTCCAGTTCTTCCTCAAAACCTCTACCCCAGTGAACTGTGCCTTGTGCATCACCATTGCTTAAGAGGCTTCCTCAAATGGTTTCTCAACCACCTCACTGCTTGCAGAGGAGCAGTGGCTTTACTCATAGTCCTCCCAAGACTTTTAGACTCTTCAAAGTTTCACACTGAATGAACCCAGCTACTCTACTAAGAAACCTCATTATGGCTGCCTGTATCTGCACTGTCATCCTTTCAGTCACTATGCAAAGCTCATTGCCATAGATGAAGACAGAGAAGTAAATTGATGGGTAAATTAAGAGAATAAGCAAAACCAACAAGTCAGCCTAGAGGGTAAAACAAACGGCACAAAAAAAAAGAAAAAAATAATTCTCCAATCATCTTCCATGGGAGCACACTAATGCAAAAGTTTTTAATTCAAAGTTGAGTACTTTCGTCTCATTAGACATGGAATTTATCAATTCCATGTTTAAAGGAAGGAAAACTCTCAACTGTTTGAATTAAAATTGTTTGTATTAACATGTTCCTGTCATAGATTTTTGGAGAATGTTCTGTTTTCTGAAATTAAGAGCTTTGCCCTTCGAGTTAGTTCTTGCTTCCACCCACAGCCTCATGCAAAGAAGTGTGTTATACTATTACTGCTGGCAAAAAACTACTGCTCATTTTCCAGATCCTGTCTTCAGTTACTCATGAACAAGACTCAAAGATACTTCAACTCCACCATCTGAGGTAGTGGTCATTCCCCACCTAGAGTTATAAATGACTCCATTTCATGACAGAGATCACAGCTACTTGAGGCTTAGAGGACAGCGTCATCTGCTAGTAATAAAGATGCAATTTTCATGAGTCCAGACTGGATGCTATCCACCACTTGTCTGCAATTTTTATATGCTGTTCATGAAAATCACAAACAAGAGAAGAGGGTAGGACAAGAGTCCACTGTGAATGTATTCAACTTATCTTCATGAATGTAGACAACTGCTATCACTCCTCAGATGTAGGGACTGAATGTGAGGCAGCAGTGGCCTCAGTACTCTGCACTTTTGTGATAATTCCCCACGATATAGCAGGATAGCCATGCTTTTATAACACACAGGAGCATAGCAATCTTGAGAAGCAACTAAGATGTATTTTCTTTCCGCTAGATCACCTCTTGGGACTGCAGTGAAAATTGTGTTCTTGCCATGTTTATTCTGCAGAACTCTGATAGATCCTGGGGAAAAGAGTTGAGTTTTGAGCTGGAGTTGAACATCTTTGCAAATATCACATACTTCATCTAAGCAAACAAATTCCAGTCTCTTGATGGATTAATCCTGCCATGGACTTTCCATGTTGCAGTTGATAACTCTAGAGTAGTGATGCCAGATAGAAACTAGAACCCTTTTTTATTCAGCAGTATTTTTCACTGCTATTTCGTGTTACTGTCTACATAGAGTTCTTCCTCTTTCCAGATTCTTAAGTTAGTCTCACATTCACAGGTAAGTTGGTCCAGACCATATTATCTCATTATTATTCCCAGTTCCATTTATAACATTTTTACTTATTTTCCATTTCAAGCATTAGGCCAAACTATAGTATTAATATAGTGTATTTCCATAAGAGAGCTGGAAAATCCAAATTCTGAGTTGGTCTGGATCTATACTGACACTTTATTTTCCTGTCTTTAACTTAACTTGTAATCTGAATAACTGGTAACTTCTCTGTGGTCCAGTAAATAAATTATAGTGTTCTAGTTTACTCTAGCTAGCAGGCAAAGGGGTTCAGACAGGTTTTTGAGTGCTTGAACCATGTTTATGTGGTTCTCACTTCACCTCAGCACAAGCAAAAGCAACTCCACTTTATTTTGTATTAATCACTACAATCTCTCCTGCTCCACTAAAATCTGTACTTAGAGCTGAACTGACAATTGCTTTTCTTTCACTAATACTGTAAAGTACATAGGATTTATATTAGATACTTAGCTTTCCTTCAGTGACCAAACTCTTGTTACTATGTTAAGAAATGGCATCCATGTCTATAAGTTGTTGTATTATTTGCCCATACTGTAAACTAAAACTAGTGACTGCTCTAGTTCATAGTACACTGTTTTATGTATTTGCATGTATACCTGTTAAGTATTGTGTCTTTTGGCAAAACCTGAATACATTTTCCATAAATCTGCATAGTTCATTCTAGGTTTGTGATCTAGATTCCATCACTGTAGACTCTTCCAGTCCCTAAAGTGGCAATCTTTTAAACATAAACTTAATTCCTTCTTATTAATATGGCCTACCAGCTCCTTCATCCTAAAGGTCCACCATCCTCTTCACAATTTGTTCAATGTTACCTTCTCCCCAAGTCTGTGGACAATCTGTTCCTTAAAAACACAAGGAGCCATAAGTTAACTCTTACATTAATACCCTGGTCAGAAATGTTTCTGGGCCCTTTGTGACACAGTCTAACATCTTTTATAACAGCACAACTAGTATTTATACCTTTAAAATATCCCTGCGTCAAAGATACCCACACCTCCAGGTTGGTGGCACAGCACAAAGCATCAGAGACTATCCATGTGCAACTAACAGTGGGTAAAACTGCCTTCCAGTTTATAGCCTGCTACAGACCACCCTCTCAAACCCAGGAACCCCACTCGGCGTTCCTGAGAACACTGGAAAATATGAAGGTCTCTCCAAACACTATTATATTGGGCGACTTCAACTACCCAAACATAGACTGGGAGCATTACTCTAGCTCCAACACCCTAGCCCAAAGGTTCCTAGAATTTATAAACTCAAATGCTATGGAACAACTTGTTACCACTCCCACAAGAGGGGAAAACATACTGGACCTGATCATCACACCAACATGGGGATTCTATGCTCCAGACCAGAAGTGTATCCCTCACTGGTAAGATCAGACCATAAACTAATCTCACTGGATATTCACATCCCGACCCCACCCCCTGCCCTGAAAACCACAGTGAAAAACTTCTCTAAATCCTTCAAAGCCCCCGGGCCTGTGGAAAATACGGCCCAGACCGCAGAATCCTTTATAAATGCATTCTATGAACACCTTCAAGAATGCATGGATCATGCAATCCCAAATAAAACCAAGACCCAATACTCCAAAAGCAGACGTCCTGTCTGGTGGACCCCAGCCATAAACAAACTATACAATAGAAGGAGGAAGCTACTACATGACAGAGCAAAATCCCAAAAAGGGAAGGCATCTCTGATCAGTATTAGCAAAAAACTACGGGCACTCATAAAATTGTCTAAGGCCAGCTTCGAGAGAAAAATTGCACAGGACATTAAGGATAATCACAAGGCTTTCTTTAGTTATGTTAGGAACCTGGGTGGGAATTCCCAGATATGCTCAGAATTAGTCCAAAATGACAAAAAAATACACCCACAGACATTGCCAACATCCTAGCTGACAGGTTCAGCGCAAACACCCCCACCAAAGGGCAAATATCTATCCCAACAGAGTGCTGCCCCCCTGACATCTCAGATGCTCAGGTAAGAGACGCCCTCTCCAAAGCAAAAAACACAGCATCAATGGGACCAGTGTCCCGGGCTGCGTCCTACATGAACTCCAAGAACAGCTAAACCCAAACATAAAACTACTGTTCAATCTCGGCCTTACTACAGGATATGTACCCAAAGAGTGGCGTACAGCAACAGTGGTCCCTCTCCACAAAGGTGGTGCCTCAATGGATCCTGGAAACTGTCGCCCCATAAGCCTGACTAGCTTGGTCTGCAAAGCTATGGAAAGGATCATCATGGACCTCATAAATAAAGATATTGGGGACCTACAGACACTGGATCCTACCCAGTTCGACTTTGTTAAGGGCAGATCCTGCCTCTTAAACCTGGTCAATTTCTTTGAAACAGTCACCAAGGCCATTGACGAGGGGAAGGTGGTCTACACAGCCTACCTGGACCTCGCAAAAGCCTTCGATACAATACCCCACTCGGGCATTATAGATAAGCTAACCAGCTTAAATATAAACCCCTGTGTCACTAGATGGGTTGCAAACTGGCTCAAGGACAGAACCCACATGGTTAGAATTGCTGGAGCCATGTCAGACTCCAAACCAGTTACAAGTGGCATCCCACAAGACTCAGTCCTGGGGCCTCTCTTGTTCGGTATATATTTCTCGGAGGTACAGGCCAACACAGAAGGACTGTGGCTGACCAAGTTCGCAGATGACTGCAAACTGGGCGCCATAATTGACTCTCCAGCCGACACAAGCATCCTCCAAAAGGGCCTCATAGAAACAGACAACTGGTGCCAGAGCCATGGCCTCAAGCTAAACGCCAAAAAGTGTATAGTCATCCCCTTTGGCAAAAACAAAGTGCCCACAAATTACCACATAGGTGGTAATCCATTAAGTATAGAAGAAGTAATTAGGGACCTGGGGACCCAAGTTGATAGCATTCTCTCATTTGACAACCACGTGGCCAAAGTGGCTAGAAAAACATTTTATATAGCCCACCTAATCATGAAGGGATTCACATCTAGATCAGGGGAGATCATCGTGCCTCTTTACTCATCCCTCATCAGGCCCATAATTGAGTACAGTGCCCCTTTTGGGATGTACCTTACCAGACACCTGCAGCAACTGGAAAGACCCCAAAAGTACCTCACCAAGAGGATCAAAGGGCTCAAACAGATGCCATATGCTGCCCGGTTAAAGAAACTCCAGCTCTATTCAGTGGCATACCACCTGCTCAGAGGCGATCTGTGCCTGACGTATAAAGCCATGTCCAACCCGGAATTAATGGGCATGCTGCACCTCAGAAAATCCAAATCCCATCGAGCTACGTGCTCGAGAGACTTGAACCTCAGCACTGAAATAAATATGACATGCTGGAGGGACAGATTCATAACCCAGAGGCTCCCTTCACTCTGGAATAAAATCCCAGTCCAGGTTAGGCAGAGTCCCTCACTGACTCTCTTCAAGAGGAATCTTGATGAGTGGATGGGAGATCGTAGGCTTACCCCGGGTATTACTTCTGTGTCACTGTTAGACAGAGGCACAGTATACTAACCTCGAAAAAGGGCATAGCAAAATTAATTTAAAATGGGTGGCGAAAGCCAAACACACTCTGGCTAGGCTTATAAATGCCCTAGGGCAGATAGCCTAGTATAAACCTATGAACCATTACTTTCCTTACTACAGTAGACACATGGTGGTAGAAGTTAAGGTCACAGTCACCTTGTGATCCCAGGTCCCTTACCACTTCATGGGTACTTAGGGTATTATTGTTGATTTGATAGTGTGAGGGAACATTGTTTGTGCCAAAGGCAAGGATGATGCATTTCTTTGTATTTAGTTTGAGACCGTGACTAGTACACCAGTCATTGGTCTGCATGAGACCCTCCTGGAGTATACTGACATCATTTTGGGCTTCAATGATTGCACCTAGTTTGCAGTCATCTGCAAATCTGGTCAGACACAACCCCATAGTGTTGACCTGAACTTCTGAGAAGTATATATCAAACATTAGGGGGCCTAGCACTGACCCCTGTAGCACCCCACTGGTAACAGGTCTGTTGGTTGATGTGGAGTCACCACTTTGATATTGTGTGTCTGGTTTGTAAGCTAGTTGGCAACCCATCTTACAACAAAGGGATTTATGTTTAGTGTACTAAGTTTATTGGCAATGCTTGAATGTGGGATTGTGTCAAAATCCTTTGACAGTTCGAGGTATACTGTGTGCACAGATTTGCCCTTGTCAATGGCCTTGGTCACATTTTCAAAGAAATCCAACAGATTTGCCAGCAACCAAAAGCCTAGAGGTTCCAGTTGCAAACTATCTCTGGCAAAGCAGAGAAGTTTGTCGACCATGGCTTCCCAGGCTGACAGGAACTGGATCCCCTTTGAATGGCACCAAAAACTGAGCCAATTATTGAAATCAGTCATTTTTTGTTTATACCGTGGAATTATTCTAGATGATGGTAGTATGCTGCTCAAGGCTAGGGACATACCTGCCTGGGACACAATACTCAGAGAGCTCTACCGTGTCTCTCGTCCTATAGTCCAGTGAGGTACATCTCAAGTCATTCACACCAACATGAACTATGACAGAGTCATAATGATATTGTTGTTGAGAGACCTGAGTGCATGTGTGATCTAACAAATCCTGACACTGGAAAGGTAGCCGACTGACTTTCTCTTTGCACACCCTGGTGAGTGGGACATCGGTGTGTCTCACTACTGAGTCTCCAGTGATGAGAAAATTTGTTTTTTTGAGCGTTATGCCTTACTGGCTTGGTGGGTGAGACACTGTTGTTGCTATGTGTCATGGGTGCTGTGGGGACTGTGTTAGTTGTAGCAGACTTTGTTTTGGGGGTCCCTGGTGTTTCAGTAAGTTTTTCAAGAGAACCTCCACGTGTAGTGGTACTGTGAGCATATGTAGTGGTGGGTGAGTTGACAGTCTTATCTGTGTTGCTGTTTTGAGTGAGAGAGAGCTGGATTCTTGCTGCAAATACATCTCTCGCATTCTGTACTAGAGTATGTTATTAATAGGGGGTTGTCTGTGTACATGAGGCAATTGCTACACTGCCTCCAGAGACCAAAGTCAACAAGGTTGGCAGGAAAAACAAGGGTAGTCCAACTGTCCATAATGCTAGGTTGAAGATTGTTGTTGCTAGGTGTGGCTATTCAGAATTGATCATGGAGGAGCTCAGTGGATGGGTATTTCTGCCTGGGTGTTACGGAAAATTTGTTCAATTTAACTGTCCGGCTTTGGTGCAAAATTGAGCGGTAGTGCACAGTTCTGTGCAATGTAGAAACAACTGCTCAAATACAGGGCCTAAAATGCCAGAAACTAAAAACTTGACAAAGCTTTAAAAAGATTCAAAAGGACCAATGAGGAAGCTTATTCCAAGCCCAAGACCAGCCTCCCTATATCAGACAGGTCCCAATCAGCACAATTCTTTCACAAAAGTTCAGATAGGTCCCTTCCAATCCAAGATGGCCTGGAAAACATGCTCAGAACAAACAACCACTACAAACAGTTCCAGAAGAAGCAAGCCTGTATCTGGACTATGCTACAGCTACTAGCTACCCTAGTTTCAGCGGTAAACACTAGAGAATGTTTAAAACAGCAGAAAAATAGCAGTGAGACATTAACAAAATAACACATTTAAAAAAAGCAGAAAATCAGCAAGGAGACTCTAAAGAATGCTTTAAACAGGTAACAGGTCAGCTATTTAAACACTGCTTGGCAGGGAAACCAGAACAAGTGGAACAGATAGCTTAAAAACAAATGCTTAACAATGAAACTGACAAAAAAAAAACTTTTTGTAAACAGAGAAACAGCAGTAAAATTTTATTTAACAGGCACAATAAATCAGACAATTGCAGTACAACAGTGTAGTTTAGTACACATTAAATAAATACAGTATAAAAGTAGGCAGCAGACAATAAAAAGTGCAGTTAAAAGTATAAATAAGCAAAAAACAGGCAACATATGTTTTTTTGAAAACTCAGAAGCCTCTACTCATCTGGTATCTCAGCTCAGAGTTGTGGCTTGTAGCTCAGCTCAGTTCATGGCTCTCCATATGTTTATGTGACTGTTTCTCATTATGTGTATTGTGTGTAGTAGAGCTTTTGTTTCTCATTATGTGTATTGTGTGTACTAGAGCTTTTCTCCCAGGGTCTTCACAAAAAATGGGCCACAACCCAGCTGGACAACCCTGTCATCAAAGCATAAATACATTTATACATATATAAATAAACAGACACATGAAATAATAAATATTGTAAAATTAGATATTAAAAGTAAAAGGGAAATGATGCATTTCCATACTTAATAGAGAATATATACCAAATGAAAAGCTTTAATATGTGTTTTGGGGCTATTAAGAGAGTAGGAGCCACATTTTCTAGCTACACACACACACACACACACACACACACACACACACACAAAGATCGACACTGGAAGACCGACAACATAAATAATCGACAGTCCGGAATCCCGAAGCTGAAAACACTGACATGTGAAATGAGCACGACTGTGTAAGTATGCGATAATGGCGGACTTTAGGGTTAGGGTTAAGGTTAGTGCATAGATAGTTGTGTATGTAAGGTTTAGTGTAGGTTTGCAAGGTTTTTGGTGTGCTTGTGTTGTATGTGTGTTTTTTGGAAACGGATTTGTTTTGTTTTGTTGACTGTCTGGATTGTGGTTTGTCGGGCATGTGAACTTTCGTGTTTTTCAACTGTAGGTGTTGGTGTTGGTGATCTTGTTGTCGGTGTTTTCGCTTGTCAGTGTTTTGAGGTAGTTCTGTATATATATATATATATATATATATATATATATATATAGGAATGCATGCATTTCATCGAACAACCTTCCGTCGATCAGGTACAATATCAACCTGCAACGTAGAATCACCCTGTGGCGAACGGTCGGAATGTCATACAAAACACCGAATTCGACAATTCTGACCGCTCTACCACCTAAACTAGCAGTACCATGGGTCACAAAAGGGGGGACATTTAACGTTTCACTTACTTTATGTTCGCATTTATGCGAACTCACAGACATGCATTCGAACATTTTCCGATCGGCCATCTAAGTGCATGCATATCATACATACATATATATATATATATATATAATATATATATATATATATGTATATATATATATATATATATATATATATATATATATATATATATATATATATATATATATATATATACTATAGATATGTTTAAATCTTTGGGAAAGCAACAAAAGACAGTTCTTTCTGATCTTAGAACAAATTCTAAAAATATGATTAAAAGTGTTGACTTGACAATGAACAGTTGATGAAGGATTTGGGCTGATCTTTGCAGAACTTTGGCAGTCTTGACACTGCCCATAAAGCAAATACAAATTGCATCCATAATTATACAAAAGTCACTACAGCAAAACAAAAATGTTGGAATAATTATGCCAGCACAGTGAAAAAGCCTATACATTTCAACAGCAGAAATAAGAAGCAATAATAAGTCAGGTGTTGCAGCGGTTAGTGTTGTTGCCTCACAGCAAGAAGCTCTCTGGTCCGATCTTCGGCTGGGATGTCTTCTGTGTGGAGTCTGCATGTCCTCCCTGTGGTCGTGTGGGTTTCCTCCCACATCCCCAAAGTCATGTTGCAAGTGGATTGGACACGCTAAAATTGTCCCTAAGCATGAGTGTGTGCGTGTGTGTGCCTTCTGTGGAAGGTTGGGCACCAGGCTGGCAACTCGACACTGTAAAAGCTCCACTGCCAATCATGAGAGGACAAGGTGATCCACTGTGGTGACCCCTAACCAGGAAAAGCTGAAAGAGAGAGAGAATAAACAAGAAGGTACGCATATTTAATTGCTAATATATCAGCTGCAATGAAAGAAATTTGTCAGAATTCTAAATATTCAGAAAAGCAAACAGGTTGCATGCTAATGTTTAACAGAGAGCAAGACGCTATGTTTAAGCAGGCGATATTACATACACATCCATTTTTGCATTGTAAAAACTGCCAGAAACCAGCTGCACACTGATAAGGCTTCTAAACAACATACTGATGAGGGGTTAGTACATATTTATCAAATTGTTTAGGAATGTAGGTAAGTGTAGTAATGCACAACAGCTCTAAGGTATAAAGGGAGATGTGGAGGAAGAATTGATAGGTAGCCTATTGAAGCTTGGGAAGAAAGACAGTTTTAAGATATTTCTGCAATGATAAAGGAGTTTATTCCATAGTAAAGGTACCAGAGTATATTACCCAAGATTAGTTGGTGAGGATAAAGAGTCATGGAGTTTAGGGAGGAGCAGAAACGGGGCAACCTGTGACAGGATACAGCAGATAAAAATCTGAGAGTGAAGGGGAGTGGGCACTTTGATGAAGTTTAGATATGAATAAGCAGAGTAGCAGCTATGTATGGGCAGAAATGGGTAAGGGTAGGTGGTTCTGTTGAGGGCTGCTCAGTGGTGTTCCTGTCCCAAGGGCATGGAAAGAAGCATCAATCTGAAAACTCTGTTTTGGAAAGTCTTGGGATGATTGTCACTGGGTACGTAGGCAAACATTAGGACTGGAATAACAGTCAAGCTGTGATATTCACATTTGTTCTATGAGAAGTAGTCAACAATATAATAGTTTTGCAGGCTTTGTTTAATAAGCTTTATGTGAAGTAATTTAATGTGAGTGGGCATAGTTAACGCAGGGTTAGTACACATGCCCTGGTTTTTATAGGATTACATAAATTCAGTATATGCATTAGATATTTAGGGGCATATCAGCTAAGATAGGCATTTTACAGTTCAGCCGTAATGCTGAATATCATATAGTTAGTTTCATTGAAGATGACAGCTAGGCATTTGTATTTGAATCGCTCACATGTTCATAAAATGTCACACTGATGATTGGAACTAGCAGTTTAAGGGAAGGATTCAGATCTGGTAATAAGCCGATCAGCATAAAAGAGTATTGAAATTCTAATATCTGATGAAAAGCAATGTGATAGAGCAGGGGAGGCATGCACTAAACTTAGAATAACTCCAGAGGTAGTTGCAATAGTCTACAGTTGCTCACAACTCATTTAGAAGTCAGTGACAGACAGTCAGTCAAATAGCTTTTTAAGCTCAGCTGTGAACCAGCTTCCATTTCACTACAGTTGTGGACAGTGTCAGCAAAGCAATAGTAGTAATGTGTCTCTCTCAAAAGTTATGCTGCTACGCACAGTGTAAATCATAGCTGATAATACATTATATTAGATAGTGTGATACAATTTTTTTTTTTTACTTTATCTGACTTCATTGGAAAGAGAGGAATGGATCTTTAACTGAAGGGGGTGTATGTAGAAATGTTCCTTAAGTATGGATTTTGTTTAGGCATGTTTCTAAATGTTGTAAAAGTCTTAAAGTCGAGGGACATGTTAAAGCTGCAGTTGATAGGCTAAGGTGTAATGTTATTGCATGTTCCTCCTGAGAATCTTGAACAGAGCTTATACAAACAAGAGAAATTTTACAAGGCGATCCAAGAGGGAGCCTGTTTATGGATCTTAATAGAATCATGTTTAAGGAGAAAAAGAATATAATCCTGGTATTGGTGTAACATGATCTTGAATTGCTGAGAAGATATTTCTATAAAAATCAGCAGTAGCTACTTTGCAGGGCTTACTAAGTCATCATTTTTGAACAGTATATAATGTGGCATTTATATGTGACCCAAAATTGTTTAGGGTTGTTGAAGGAGGAGTCATGTTTTCTCCTAAAGTAAGATATTTTTAGTACAATTGCTTCTCTTTTATTCATTTTTTTTTTCAGAAAGAGCTATATTCATGCAAGACAGCAGGCTTGCCTCAGGTGTTGTTCTGTCTCCAGAGCAAGTAATTAACTCCCAAGTTTGTTTTTTTTTTCTTTTGAGAGCCAAGTGAAAAGGCCACTTTTTTTTGTGTGTGTGTGTGTGTGTGTGTGTGTGTGTGTGTGTGTGTGTGTGTGTGTGTGTGTGTGTGTGTGTGTGGTGATGCATGTGTCTTGTAATGAGAAAAAGAAAGATCAGTGGCAAAACCATGACCCATGCTAAAGTGTATATCTTGTATTCTGCTTAATAAAGTTCATATTAAGCAATGAACCATTTTGATCAAAACAAGAACAAAAATGTGAAAATAAAGCAATGGGTAATGTGGTCAGAGGCAGTTTGCCACTTTTTGCGTGCTAGAGGCTTTGTCCTCTGTACTACTTTATTTGACATAGCCAACCTTGAGTTTGCAAAGTCTGAGGGTAGGTTGTAGAAGCATTCTGTCACTTAATGACAGCTTGATTAAACACACATCTACAGTGTAGTACAGAGATGAAGTCCTACTCAAAAATTGAGAAGGTATACAAGAAAATGAGTTGCAGGGTGTATAGGATAGCCAAGGATGGCCACTACTTACAGTTGGTAGATGCAGATAGAAGGAAGCGTGGTGACACCCTTAATCCCATGGCAATTGCCAGTGAGGTCTTTTATTTATATGTACAAAATTTCTTGCTTCTGATACAGAGGCGAACACATGCAAAAGCTGACTCTGCATGGTGTGTTTCATTTTTCCTCAAACTGTAATATGTAACTGTTCTTAAACATTATGCCAGCTGTTCTGATGTAAATAGTTTCAAAAAGGTGTAAACTGCTATCTATTTAAGATAACAGTCCTAAGAAACAGCAATGTATATATTAACAAGAAAGATTGCACCATAAAAGAGAAGTCACAGATTGTTTTATGAAACAGTTTGTTGAAATCTTCCAGGATTCAAGAAGCGTTCAAGGCACTGAACCCTCATATAACCTCTCCCAATAGATTAAGGAAGTTCAGATCTCTACCCTTTCCTGAAAGAGCAATGAGGAAAGCTTCAGCTATAATCAGTAAATGAACTCCAAAGAAGGCAAAAGTGCTGCATGCACAGAAAGGAATAAAACTTTATGGTTAAAGAAATGCTATAATTAGCAGACTGTGCATTCAGTATGTATAACAAAGTATCAAAATAAACGGGAGAGGTGAAGGAGACCTGTCTTTCATGTAACAGGAGGTAGAGCACCTAGAAAATAGCTGGTGAATGTGACAACCTGAAAACGAAGGACACACCAAACTTGTTATTAAGTTTAGCAGGAAAGAAATGCTCTGCACTATAACACATGGAAAGTATTCATAAAATTGTGTGACAGCTGCAGGCAGTGCCTTTAGAGCCAAAATGTTGCATCAGATATGTAAAACTCATTCATTATCCCTGTTCATGTCGGCTTCATGTTGTACACAATTAGTATTGTTTGAGGTGCAGTCCATTCTGCCACCATCACAGTTCAAATCTGTGACTGCTCTTCAATTACTAAAAATGTGGTACTCACTAATATATTAGTAAACTAAATGTTAAACGGGCTAATCATTTCTCTTTCTAGGTGTTACTCCCCTCTTGTCTGCCAACCATCAGTCCTTTTTCCTCATGGAAGAGAGCTTATCTGTTCCTATGAGGATGACAGTGTAGTTGTAATCTAGACAGCTACAAAGGGAGTCCAGTCTCTATTCCCTTCTCAACTGTGGCTTTTCCCGGACAAAAATCACCTTGTCAGACTGATTATCAGGCTTCACCCTCCTCCACAGATTGGGAGTAATAATGTTTAAGAGTAGACCCGAATTCTCCCCAGGCCAAGGAACTAGTCACCTGCCACAATTAATTAATGTGAATTTTCTTTTTATCCTAACTCCTGCTCATAGTAAAGAGCTGGCCACAAACCTCTCTCAGTACTGTTCCAGAAACATGCATATGTTGATGCTTATCAGGCCCCAAATATAGTCACTGTGTGATGCCTGTATGAGATCACCTTGCCTGCCGCTACTGATCAACACTGGAAACATTACACAGTAGGCATTACTCTATAGCAATAGAGGGTATGATGGAAATACATGGTAGTATGTCTAGTATTTAATGTGCAGTTGAAAGGGCACAGAGTTGCTACTTTCTTTGTTTCTTTAGTAGTAAAATGTCATTATACTGGTGTGCTTCTCTTTACAAGTACACATTTGTTTACATCACATACAAGTAAACAATGAATACAAGTGTCTACCTGCAACGAAAACTATACTAGTGCATGATTCACCTTCAGGCTTGCTGCCATTTGGCGCACTGTGTCATTGTGCATTTCTCTTCTGAGAATCACATTAATGTCTTTACTGAGCACTGCAAGTGTGCACGCAGTCCTTGTATGACACACTGCAGTGTTTATGAATACCATGGCCCAGTTCCAAATTCAGTTAAAAGAAGGTATGTTAGATGGTGCGTTATACATGACCAAAAGTAGAGGTTAGGGAGCATCATATGATGATCTACATCACAAAGAGACAAGAGTTTGGTTTAAGACATTGGGAAATATCTTTCAGGACTCTACCCAGTTTGGTTTTATCAAAGGCAGGTCTTGCTTACTTAATCTGTCAAGAAGATCACTAAAGCTATGAACAAGGGTAAGACAGTGCACACTGCCTACTTTGACTTAGCCAAGGCATTTCACACAATACCTTATTTGTGCATTGTCGATAAACTTACAAAATTAGGCATAAACTCATATGTCACCCAGTGGATAGCTAGCCGGATCACTGATAGGACACAAGAAGTTAGGATAGGGGAATGCACCTTCACATAGAGGTCAGTCACTAGTGGGGTCCTACGGAGTTCAGTGCAAGGGCCTCTCTTTTTGGCATCTATTTCTATGAACTCAAGGCAAACTTCAAAGACTTCTGGCTCATCAAGTTTGTAAACAGTTACAAAGTAGGCATAGTAAGTGAATCCCTAAATACATACATACTCTTCAAGAGAGCCTGTTGCAGATAAAGAACTGGTGCCAGAGCCATGGACTAAAACTTAATGTGAAAAAAATGCATAATTGTACCCTTTAGAAAGACTGCCACCATTGGAAATTACACTGAGTACATGTGTAATATGCATGGCATCTGTTGTATCATATTTGACATTACTAACATCTTCAGACCTATCCCTGGGAAGGATGCCTATAGGTAGTACAGAAAAAAAGTACAGTTAGCATAGTCCATTGTAGATTTTTAATGCCCTTTTATATAAGCACCGCAGTACATACCCTGCAAAACATACCTTTACAGCCAACCTTACATATTAGTCTCTTAAAAAAGAAAGCTGTTATTCCATTATTCAACAAGAACAAGAATAATTTGGGATCCATGTAATGTAGCAAAGTTGTATGGCAGAGAGCTGAAAATGATTCAGTCATTTCAACTGATGCTAATCTGAATCATTTAGCATACTACATATGCAAGCTAGAAATTGTTTCATGTATCTGTCCTCAGCAGTTTATTACATACTCGTGCTTTTGGTTATTATCCCAGAAACAGTGCAAGAACCATTCATAAACTGGCACTGAGGCAAGTTTCATGTACACAGCCATTCGTGTACTTCTCTGTGTCATGCTGAGCTAAAAATGCATGCCGTGTTATTCTTAAGTATGAATCAGGTCCTATCCAGGGTAATATGAATACAGCACACAACAATACAGTGTCGTGAAGTGGTGCTTTCCCAACCTCTGCCGCATCAGTGGGAGACAAAGGTTCAAAGACATCAGTCGGAGGTGTGCTTTATTTTCTTTACGTGTTTGGGTATAACATGTAAAGAATGATTGATCACTGATGTCCCTTGTATTACTGATACCATTCTTCTCACAGCATTAGAGGAGCAATGATTTAACACATTGGAATGCCAGAGGAAGCAGGCATTACTTTTGGGATGTCAAGGTGCATGCCACAAGCATATTATACTGATATATTTCATTGGGTTCATGATGACAGAGGAAGGCTCTTTTCCACAAAAAATAACCTGCTTTTTCCCCACTGTATACTTTGTTTTCACTCTGTTTACTTCCTTAATATCATTTTCTTATTATCTCTCCACTATAAAGCTCCATAGGAGGAATGGGAACAGGAAGATAAAGAGCAGTAGTCACAGCAAGGGTCACCCAGGCTCCTGTACTGCAGCTAATACCACGTCCTGGGAAGTGTATGAGACTCTGTAGATGAAGGCTGTTCTCAGGGAGATACCCATGCCCTATCCCTTGTCCTACCATGCTTTCATCTGTAAAGGTTGGTAACTGCTAGGATGGATCAGCAAGTAGACAACTACCGTCGCAATGGACTGTTTCATGGAAATAGATTATCCCAAATGGCAGGTCTCAGCTATTTAGCTACCACAGGGTCAACCAGCCCAGACATTAGCAAACAGATCCAGGTGATGACAGTGGTCCTAAGTATATTGTCCTGTCACTCTGTCATGCCAGCATTCCACACTAACCCCTTCATGCTGTGACCTCTTCTTATTGTACTATGCCCCATACCGATACCATCACAATTGTCTACCAGTATATGTTTGTGACCATCTTTTGTCCACTGTATCTTTCATATATACTGTCACCCCTGTTTGTCTGTATTATTTAATGTCTGTATGTTTACACCCACTATCTTTCCTATCCCTTTTCCTAACATTATGTACTTTGTATACCTTACCTGTCAACCCATATTTGTTTATAATGCCAAGGGGGCTCTCCCCCACCCCCCAAAAATATTGGCTTCCCTGAACCATGCATTGTCTTTGTATATTTCCATTGGCTTGCTTTTCTCCCACTTTTAGTACTTTCCCCATGAATCCCTTTTCCACTCCATTATGTTGCTAAACAGAGTGGCCATATAGGTTTAGCCACATACATTTGTGTGCAATAGTTTGTACTTCAAAATTTTATTCATGTAAAGTTCTAAAATGAATCCATTCTTACTTAACATCTTTAGAATGTCTTTTGCTCAGTGGCTGGAAGAACAAGTTTAAGTTAAATAAGTCTGTAAATAAAACATTTGTTTTATTTCAGATAACACAGAAAATGTATTTTAATACACAAGGTAAGGAAGAAAGATGAATTAGGAACATAGTGAGATTGGTAGAATGGTTAAAAGTATGTCACCAATAGGCTCTGTGCAAACACATGCAAAACCGTGAATTTGGAAAAAAAAAGAATACAGGAAAAATATGCCTTGGCTGGGAAGATATTTAGTACAGAAGAAGTGATGGAACTGACCTCTAAGAAGTCACAACATATTTTTGCAAAATATCCCAACTAACAAACTAAAACAACATTCAGAATTGCCATTTAGCTGAAACACCTGATGTCCTTAAGGGTAATTTGCATATATCCCATGTCACCTCTAATACAAGAGGTTTAAGGTATCACACAGTGGAAAGTCAAGCTTTGATATATTTTTCTTTTTGTTTTTAACCGATTGTTTTTCTGTGTGACCTTTTTACTTATTGTTTTAGTTTGTTAGTTGGGATATTTTGCATTCACCTTAAGTTTTATGGATATCAGTTGAGTACAACAACCCTGTGTTTCCAAATGTTAGCCAAGCATTCCACTTATGCTGTGCTGATAATGCCATATGAAGGTAGAAATGTGCATGTCCACAACTAGTGTGGGTTTTCTTTATTGGCCTGAAATTGTACAGAAATAGACTTAAAAAAAGTTATGGAAATTCAGATTTGCAATTTATTTGAAATACCTGATGTCCTTAAGGGGTAATTTGCATATATCCCATATAATCTCTAATACGAGAGATATAAGGTATCACACAGTGGAAAGTCTAGCTTTGCTAGATTTTTTTTTTTTTTTAACTGATTGCTTTTTTCTGTGTGATCTTTTTGCTTATTGTTTTAATTCATGCAAACTACAGAATTTCAAATTTGCAGATTGCAGATCAAGCCCTTCAGATTACTGCAGGACAAAATGATGCACAGCAAACAGCTGTAGTATTTCATAAAAAAGGGAAGAATCTGAAGTGAAGAAGGATATCTCACTTGTGACATGCACATACATTGATTCACACAGGAGGTAGAAGGCATATGGAATTTATTCTTGGGAAAATGCTGATTCAAGAAACAGAGAATTCAAGAATTCTGAAAGTGGACAAACTTATTCTGACAAAGTTATGAAAAGTTAGAATTTCTGTACATTATAACTGAATTCTTGTATGTCAAATGACAAATAAAAAAATGAATGTCCACATTTCAGGGCACTTCCTGTAACCCTACTACAGTCGTGACAAAGATGTGCATTGAAGAAATTTTTGGACTATGATTCACCATGACATAATTAATACCTGGCACAAACTTAAAGTAATTAACTTCTGACAAGCATAAAATAAAGATGAATCTCTGACAGTCCCTTTGTATATTTACAGTTAGGAACACTCTTACAGTCTGTCTGTTCTACACTTCCTCATATCTTACCATCTCAAAGCAGAAGTTTTTCTTTGTCATACACATCTATTTCTAGATCTTCAAAAGCTGTGCAGCCAAACACTAGACACAAACCACTGTTTACAAGTCAGTTGTATCCCACAGGTAAACGCACACACACCATATTCAAACTGCATTTGGTACCTAATTCCACATTTAACCCTTGTTCTCATTGTGTGACCTTGATCAAGTCACTTAACCAGACATTGCTCCCAGGTCACCCTTGAAAGGGGCCATGTGTCCAGTAAGTCTTAGATGGAATCCTGTATATGCAGACATAAATGCCCTGAAAATCATCATGCATTTATGATCTTTTCTCACTTACTCATACAGTTCTGATTCTATCACTGCCATACTGTTCCTTTACATTTGGTGTACCAGGAGACAGATTAATAGATAACATAATTTAAACATAATTTTTCTGCAGGTACACAGTGATTTTTTTTTGTGCATCTGAAATGCACATCTACTTGCAGCTATGCCTGTCATCATTATTATGTACTTGTTAATACTAAAGAATCGAAATTAGCATCCATTCAGGCTACAGTGAAGAGCAACTCTCACTGCTATCTACCGAGTATTGCATCTAAAGCTTTTTGTAGTATGAGCTGAATCATTTGGTAAACTCTTTAGATAGGAAGGTGGTGAACAACTAGTTAGTAAGTCTTCCTGATGCAGCATTTTGACATGTGAAGCATTACTGAGTGCAGGTTCAGAGTTCTGCTAGACAGGCCCAAATTCTATGTTCATAGTGACAAGTGTCAAGCTGAATCTGAATTCAATGTACTGCTGCTTAATGCTACGAGTCTAAACAAGAAACTGGACTCCCTGGAAGCACTCCTCACTTTGGAAGATGCTGACATCTGTGCAGTCACTGAGACATTGTTCAAGGTTGCAGATAGCACCCTGGCTATGCAGGGATACAACACCTTCCATACATTCAAACCACAAACTGAGCATGAAAGAACCAAAGGAGGAGATGTATCCATCTTCATTAAGGATAAGTACACCTCAAGACTGATTAAACAGTATGACTCTCTTGAGCTACCCCATGTCTAATTAACTATAAGCAAAGCCACCTACCACATCATAGCTAAGCATAGGTCCCCCAACATGAAACAGGAAAAGCATACCACATACCTGGACTTACTGGAGACACTTGACATACAGCCCAACACCTTACTCCTGGGTGATTTTAATTATCCTACCATCAACTGGGAAACATACACAGCCACAAACATGCTGGCACAGAGTTTCTTGGACTTTGCAAATGCTCTGGAACTGCTAGTTAGCACACCCACAAGAGGCTCCGCTGTCCTGAATATAGTACTCACTAACATGGGAGAGCATTGTGTGCCCCCCATGTGATGCCCTCCCTGGTAAGATTGGACCAGACCATAAATCAGTTTCATTTGATGTAATTGTAAGAGCAGATATTCCATCAAGCTCAAAAATGCTTAATAATTTGTCTAAGACAAATTACTTCCTACTAAGTGATGGTATTAGAAGTTTCAAAGCCTCCTCAAATGCATATAACACAGACTCCTATGCAGAAGTGCACACCAGTGCCTTCTATAACAACTTAAGCAGCTGTATAGAATTGGCTATACTTGACAGGATTAAAACCAGATCTTGCTGAAAAAATCCACCCTGGTGGACCCCTAGTATAAACAGTCTAAACAGCAAGAGAAAGATACTAATACCCAAGAACAAGAGGGTGATGGCTCAGCAGTGGAAGAATTCCCTCTCTAGCTTAAACAAACAAATTAAAGATCTTCACAAGTCCTCTAAGGCTAATTATGAAGTGAAAATATCCTCCCTAGCTAAGGATAATCACAAGGCATTCTTTAACTACGTCCAAAATCTAAAACGGAATACCCAGCTATGCACTATACTGGTTGTGAATGGCACCACACATACTCAGCCAGAAGTAATAGCCCACTTGCTAGCTGACAGATTTAGAGAAAACGTCACCCCCCCCCCCCATTCCCTCAGTCATCCCCCAAAGTATACCTGCCACCATTTCTCAGCCTATTATCTCAGCAGAGCAGGTCATCTTGGCACTGTCCAAGCCAAAAACTCAGAATCAATGGGACAAGGCAACATCCCAGGTTGGCTTTTAAACAACTTAAAACATGACCTAGCAGACCCACTTGGATCCCTTCTTAACCACAGCCTGAGAACTGGCTATGTTCCAGCGGAATGGAGGACAGCAGCAGTAAACCCTCTGCACAAAGGGGAACCATCAACTGACTCTGGGAATTATTGGCCCATAAGCTTGATTAGCCTCCTCTACAAGGCCATAGAAAGAATCATTATGAACCTTATTAACAAGAACATAGGTAATCTCCAAACTCTGAACCTTACCCAGTTCAGATTCATTAAAGGTAGATCTTGCCTGTTAAGCATGGTTGACTTCTTCAAGAAAGTCACTGAGGCCCTGGACAAGGGAAAGATGATGCATACCACCTATCTTGATCTAGGCAAGGCATTTGACACAATCCTTCACTCGGGTATTGTAAAGAAACTCTCCCAATTGGGAATTAACCCCTACATTACCAAATGGGTAGCCAACTTGATCACTGACAGTACACATACTGTCAAAGTGGGTGATTTCATCTCTAGCATACCACCAGTAGCATACCACATGGTTCTGTGCTGGGCCCCTTACTGTTTGGAATTTATTTCTCAGAAGTCCAGACAAACTTGAATAGCCTGTGGCTGGCAAAGTTTGCTGATGATTGCAAACTGGGAGCAATTGTTGAGTTCCCCAATGATGTTAATATACTGCAGACAAACAATTGGTGCCAAAGCCATAGATTAAAGCTAAATGCAAACAAATGCATTATTATTCCCTTTGGGAAAGCTGACATTCCTGCTAATTACATTATAGACAGCAGCCCCCTAAGTGTAGACCAAGTGTTATGTGATCTGGGTACTCAGGTTGATAGCAATCTGAACTTTGTGCAGCACATATCCAAAGTTGTAAGAAAATCATTCGGTGTGGCACATCTTATAAGTAAAGTCATCACATCTAGATCTAAGAATGTTATAATTCGATTATACTCAGCTCTCATCAGAACAATAACTGAGTACAATGCTCCCTTCTGCATGTACCTCACCAGACACCTGCAAGAACTGGAGAGACCACAGAGGTTTCTCACCAAGAAATTACAGGGTACACAAAACAAGTCATAGCAGAAAGATTGAAAACCCTGTCACTGTATTCTGTTGCCTAAAGGTAGCTAAGGGGTGACCTGTGCTTGGCTTATAGGGCAGTCTCTGACCCAGCTCTGATGGAACTGCTACACATTCATAAATCAAGCTGCAGGAGGGTCACTTGCTCCAGAGATCTTTACTTAGCTTCTGACATGAACAGGTCATGCTGAAGAGATATAGACATCTCCCAGAGACTGCCACTTCTCTGGAACAAGCTTCTAATTCATGTGAAACAAAACCACTCCCTGACCATCTTCAAACGCAACCTAGATCAGTGGATGGGTGACTGCAAATTCACTCCTGGGGTGCTGCTCATGTCCCTCCTGGACAGAGGAAGTTGGTATTACCTACCACAGACCCTTACCTTTGCAAAATTCACTCACCCAACCATCGACGAATGTGGCAACTCGGGATAAATATGGCTAGGCTTGTAAGGCCTCTAGAGCCGTTAGCCTGGTAATGTCCTATGAACCTTAAGTAGTGTCTCTCTTAGCTTGTCTGCAAACACTCTTCAAGAACTCATCATTGTATGTCCCTCATTGCTTACCAATGACTGAAGTAAACAGTATTTCACAATCAAGTTATTAAAAATAGAAAATTCCATTTCATACTATCCAAACAAGTATCCTTCTTCACACCCTGTAGTAAAGTAGTATGTCCCAACTCTTAATCTGTGCTCAGACATTTGTCATCTTAACTGACTTATAATTGGCATGCAAACTCCCTTATCACGGTGGATGTGGTCAGGATTTGGTGCAGTCGTTAGCTCTTTATACAGCTTCTTCATAAGATCATGTTTAAAGCAATAAAAATAAATGAACCCATTGCCAAGATGCTGGTAAGGATGCAAGCAACCCTCATAGCTGCCTGAATAAAACCCCTCACCCCACTCAGTTGTCTTTGAAAAATGAGCTTGAGTCCAACAGGGAAGGCTTAATGGTTAGCAAGAATGGGGGAAAAAATCTTAAAGAAAAAAATATATTTTTTTCTGGGAACAGAGATGGAAAAGCAACTAAGGTGTTACCAAGTTATCATTTGTCCCTCCCTTGTCTACCATTCAGCATAAACTTCTGCTCACATATACATTATGCATGTGATTGCAGCAGCATTCTACACTCACCTGCACATCATAGCTCCTGTACCTCCTGCCACAACACTGGAAATTGTAATTACTAAAATCAGTCTGTTGTAATTTGACTCTACTTTATCGTGCAGAATTTCTCAACAGCAAATCACACAGTGAATACTTGAGGAAATCTTAAATCACCAAGCTTTATGACCCCTGGCATTTCATCTGCTGACACACCCTACAGGCTTTTACTTTACTCTGTTTCATCCTCATTGTTCTTATAGCTGCCCAAGGAAAACATACTGCAATTGCCACCCTGGACTACTTTATATACTGTAGATGTCTGTATACTGCTTGGATCCAAAAATCTGCATTTGCATGCATTTTGTGTACTCTGATGTAAAATATGTGAATATGTCCATGTTATTTGCTACTCTTATAGTAAATGTTGGCTTAAGAACTGTGCTTTATGGCTTTTCAAGCATTATTTCTGACAATAAAATACCACCAAGACCACATAAATTGTATTTATTATTTCTGACAATGTTCTAAATGTGCAGGCCTGCTGGTAGGGTGTCCATCTCTGCCACTGGTGTTCAGGTTGATTAATAACTCAGTCACTAGAGGGCAAGCCAGGGGAGGGAGGAATGAGCAGCCAGTGGCTCCTTACTCTAATGAGGGGAGGTTCTGTAAAGAATCCCACTATTGAAAGGCATCCTTTTAGTAACCAAGAGTCATCTCCTGAGGTACATAATATTGGCGCAGTACATAGCAAAAAGCCTGTCACAGATATGTGGAAGGGAGCATGCATGCCTGCACACAGTTTATCTCTGTTGTACATCATGCACATCTTGTAAGAAAAATGGAAGCTGGGGAAAAATTCTTCCATATGCATTTTCAGTATTCATTATATATGATTTTACCACCTCAGAAGAGTTTATATTTACATATCAGGACAGTTAATTCCCCATTTTTTATATATTGTTACTAAAACTGGTCAAGAGCTTTTCTTTCCATGGCCTCTGCTGAAAGAGGGCTAAGCCCAGTCTGAATTTTCTAGTCATCAAACAGAAATAAATAAATAAGGATGACAGCAAGCAATATTTACTGAGAAATCTACCAGCATACAAACTGTGCACTATGTGGTCTGGTGAACTAATTCCTCAAAGAAATTCTGATAATCGTAGTTTGTTTCCAGAAAGTCCCTATTGTAAATATATGTCTTCTGAATGTTCATGACTTTTTACTTTTTCTTTTTGAGTCTTTGCCAACACATTCAGAGCAATAAAGCCAAACCCCACTAGCTGTTGACATGCATATTTTAATCTTTTTATAACCTTGTTAGCAGAGCATAAGGGAGCTGTTTGACTATGCTTCAGAAACACAGCTGATATCTGTAACCATTAACATGTCTGAAAATATCCCAACTAACATCCAAACCAAAGATTGAAAAGATTACACATACAAACCAATTACTAAAAACTACAATAAAAACCTAGCCAAGCTAGAGTTTTCCCTGCATGATACCTTAAACCTCCTTTAATAGAGGCCTATGGAATATATGCAAATGAACCCTTAAGGACATCGTGTGTGTGTGTGTGTGTGTGTGTGTGTGTGTGTGTACAATGCCCCAGTTAGGTATACCTGCTGGTTAGTGTTAATCGGGCTCAAACCCTGTGCCTTAGGTATAAGAGCCTGAGTTTTCTACCCGTACCAACACTCCTCATTCAAGGATTTGAGTCCATAGCTCTCAATAGCTCTCAATTGTCCAGATTTTCACAGAATGTCGGGAATGTTTGACTTATACATTTGGTCTGTTCCTCTTAAATTTTATGGTTTTCTGGCAAATCAGTGACAATTGAATTCACTAAATAATGATAGCCATTTAAGTTTCAGTCTTTTTATCTTTCAGGAAATGCATGGTAACACAAAACATTTTATCCTAGCAACTTTCTAAGATTATACAAGCAATGTTTAAAATGTGTCCCTTGTTTTGGGTTTTGCCCCCCCCCCCCAATATATTGTGTCTTTTTCCAGATTTCTTATGCTGCAAAATTCTTCAGGGAAAGAGAGGTTTAGTGCTGCTTATACCAAGTCTGTTTGCGTTGACAGTAGCACAACAGATAATATACTTGCTTTTGATGCAGAAGTCTGTGGGTTCTACTCCCACAGTATGTAGATGGATTGCTGATGCTGTATTGTGTTGTACTTTTAAAGTGTGTAGATGCTGCAGTCCTGATAATGTCCTCCTTTGGTGGAGATGCTTAGTAACTATGAACCTGTTATCAGTTTGCCATCCATTCCCTATTGCTACTAGTTTATCATTTCTTTAATGTAACATAGGCAGTTTATTCTTCAAGGGCAATAAGCACTTTATTTGTAGATGAAACAATGAAATATAGAGTTGTTTGCTAGCAGCAACCTCTTCATTAGTTTCATATCTCTTTAATGTAGAATTATTTGGATTTCTTTGGATTACATCTGCAGAGATTGTGCATATTTACTGATATCTGTGGATTGTAATGACAGACATTTGAGTAGATTTTTATGATGGAAATTCTGAATTGGGCAGTTTTGTCATTATTGGTTCATACATTTTGTTTCAATGCTTACTGGAAAAATGTTCAAAACAATACATTTAAAATGCGCTGTAACAAGTGTGCTGTACTATACAAGGAATATAATTTTATACTATCACAAAGGTGAATCAAATAACACATGTATGTTTACATGGTCCTAAATATGTGTGCAAGGGGTCTATGATTTGAAAACAGCCCAAAGGTAAATTCTACCCACCACTGACCAGATGCATTTTCTTTGAATGTGGGTTTCAGTGCTATTTCAATGAATGTGAATTTCAAGGACAGAGAAGTTTTAATGCTAGGTGTTTTCATTGTAAGACTGTATTCCTCTGCTTAGCAGATATCTGTTAGTGTTTGTGCTATAAAATGTAAAATAAAAGTTTTAAATGAACACCAAATAATCATTGTAGAAGTAAAGCATAAAGCAGTATGCACATTACAGTGTTTATGGTAAATGGGGAGAATAGTCAAGTAATGGGACACTGGAATGGCTGCAGGGGGAGGGCTGTGTATGGGGGGACCCCATTTCACCATGATTTTGTGCGGGTGGAGGGGTGGCAAAGTCAAAGACAGCCCCAGGTGGCACAAACTCTCCTGATATGTCACTGATAAGTAGGCCCTGGAGAATGACTTTTGGAGGTCCTAGCAAACTATAATATTATTTTGCTAAGATTAGAATATTGCCTGCCATTAAATGCCCTACTTTTACCACAAAACCCACATACTGCAAGTCACCAAAAACAAAATCCTAAGGTTCATCATCTTCTCCCTTCCCAGTGAATATCATTGCTACACATTTCAAAAATGGTTACCATTTACTACAGGAGACATGTGGAAATGTCTAACTTTTTAACTTTTATATGAGAGTTGCTGTGCACCTTTGCAAAGTAAGTTTATATTTAAATTTACCTCTTATTCATTTAGAGACAACATGGAAACTAAACTACTGAGACCTCCCTTTAATCTTTACCACTAATGAAAAAACATTTTCTAAATTTGGCCCTGAATCTTGTAGAAATGTATCTTATAAAATTAGACAAAGTGAGAATAACATCACAAAAAAAAATCTAAAGGCAATGTTAGTACAGGAGCTTAAATGTAAGTGTTTCAAAGGTAATGTTTTGTATGGATAGTTCTGCAATAGATTGCTTAAATATTTTCCATAGAAAATATTGTTTCCTAATGATAATATTTGTAGAAATTACATTGAATGTATTCCTAGTGTCAGCTAAATCCATATATTCTAAGGAATTACAGTTATATTTGAATTCAATTAATTGCTACACTTCTTTGCTTTGAAAGAACGGATTGCATTTGCCAAAAAGTGCTCAGTCTATAAATCTACCTATTTACTGATTTTTTTCTGTTTAAATCCAGCTCATTTATTTTCTGGATGTAGAAGTCTAAAGCAGTTAATTTTATTTTTATAAAATAAGATTGTATTTTAGTTTTGCAGTTTGCACAAGTTCATTTTGATACAAGTTCAAATATTAATATAAATAGAACACTATTCTCTTTATTTTGTGTTTCATGATCATATTTTGTCTGTTCCAGAGTTTGCTTTTAAAAGTTGGTATCCCACAATTCCAACAGAGTTCCTGCTTGGCATTTTTGTGTTTTGCAACAGTTTTTTCTTCTTGTCTTTTTTTAATGTGAATAAATCTCTACTCAAAAGGCATCTTTGATGAACATGATTGCACTTCTGTAACCAAGACCCCAGCCATCCATTCACAGTTATAGAGAACTGAGTGCCTGAATACACTGTGGGTACCAAATAGTACAACCAATCACCAAAATCATAGGTTTGTAAAATGGCAAGTAATTGAGAAATTATATTTTCCAAGGCCTTGGAAATGTCACAAGACATAACCACATGTCTTGGGTTAGGGAGAAGGAGAAACATCCAAAAATAGTTTCCTTCCAAAAAAAAAAAAATTCCTGCATAGGATGACCAGATATATCATAAAAACACACCACCAACGAAAGAATTCATTCATCCTTTCAATCACAACCGAATAACCTTAAAAAGGAAATACTCTATGACTCAGGGATCTGCATCTTAGAATATGTACATCAGCATTTTTGCTTATACAGTCTCATCATTCCAGGACTTGTACTACACACACAGTCTTTTAGCTTTTCCTGGGTAGGGGTCGCCACAGAGGAACTCCAGTCCGCTTATGATTGGTAGATTTTTACGGTTCCGAGGTGCCCGCCCGACACCCAACTTTCAAAGAAGGCACACCCATTCACGCACGCACCTATCTGCTTGTCTTTAACATCACTTGACCATGGGGAAGACATGCAGACTCCACACAGAAGGTGCTCCAGCTGAGAAACAAACCAGAGAACCTCTTGCTATGAGGCGACAGCGCTAACCACTGCACCACCGCAGCCGACTTGCACTAATGAGTGTTAAAATTAAAAGTGGTTACTGTATCTACCACTCAGTTACATCAGTAGTATATATGTACTTCAAAATTATTTATTCAACTATAGATTACTAAACATCTTATGTTTGTATGACTACTTAAAAAAGAAATCCAAAAATAAACCACAGATTGTTACAGAAAACTGTTAATAATTTCTAGCACAGTGGCATAATGTGCCTTCAAGCACTATAAACAGATAAATGAAAACATAGAAATTTAAAAAACTTTAAAACAAAAAATACCCAATTAAAACAAGAAAACAGCAGAAAATCATTACATAATCAATGACTTCCAGTTAAGCTCATTATTTAACTCAAAAGGACAAAATGTATTAAATATTAACATAAATTCTGTGTCATTTTACAATATGCTTTTCTGTAAATTAATGACTGTCATGTACAATAATTTGGTCAAGAACACAAAGTTTTGAATTACTATAATTGTCTCCATGTGAGCTAATAATGTGTTCTGCTATAGCATTTCCATTTTACCATTCTTTGCTTAATGAATGTGTTCTTTAATTCCCTTTTTGAACTTGTTTCATTTGCCCAATATATGTTGAACCACAAATATGAAAAACAGAATAAATCATCCCATATGTATTACAAGTGAAATTACCTTTATATGAAAATCTAATACAATTAATTTTATTTACCTTTTCAGTAACATATTTACATATTTTGCAAACTTCACATGGAAAAGTTTCTTGGGAGTAGAATGAATTATTAATATTGAAAAAAGACATTTTGAAATAACTATGAAGTACCATATCACCAATATTTCTATATCTGAAATAAAAAAATAATATATCACTCTGCAGCTTACAATCTTCTGACAATATGTTCCAATCCTCTTTCACCGCAGAGTATTTCTGAAAAATTGTAAATTCAGTAACAAAGTAAATATTCTTTTCATTAACTACTTACCTCGTGTCATCACTTGTAGTTTTTAAAGTCTTAAAAATTTCTATAATAAGCATCCCGATATGCATTCAATTAAATTCCTAGAATAACCCTATTATAAAACAAAGTAATTCAGTATATACCATCATCTAAAAATCAGAAAATTTACTAGAAAATTGTTCTAGCGTATAAAAATGTTTACTATATATCTTATGTTTTTTACAGGTCTAAGTTTACTGAAGCAAGAATTTTCTCAATATACACTATTCCAAAATGTAACTGCATACCTGAAGCAAACAGAATTTGAGGAAAGCAAGAAATTGCTTGTTTTCTGCGAAGGCTGGGCCAATACACTTTCACTGTTTATCACCCTCAGACTATCTTCCTTGGAGTAAGTTTATTTCATAAACATGATGGCCAATGAATACATAGGTTGTCATTTTTATACAATTGGCAAGTTTCATCCAGTTCAGCTTTGGCAAGCAAGAATTTAAAAATTAGTTTTGTTTGCTTGACTGCCTTACTTCCATTTTCACTTTTCACCAAAGAAATACTGTTAGAAATGTAAAATAATTATACTACTACTATTGTTATAAAATAAATACTGACGAGCTGACACACGGCCAGATTGATATGTTAAACATTTATTAACTAGTAACTGGTAAGTGCTTTTGCAACTCTCAGTTGCTTCTACAGACCATAAAATTCACATTAAAACACATCTTTATATAGCTGCAGCAATTAAACAAGACATCCAATAAATAACAAGAAATAGTTAATTGGCAATCCAAAAATTAACTATGCATAATTATTAATCTTAATCTTTTAACCTACCAATCACATGAAATTATGCAACAGCTTATCCTATTAAAATTATTTCTAAAGTCTGACATCCAATCAGAAACCAGTAATCTCTGTAACATAGTGCTACAGAATACCCTTATTAGAACACTTTTTATTGGACAACTAGCTTAAAAATGTGTCTATCACATCCAGTGCCTATCTTGCAGATAATATTACATAAACCAAATGCTTTGGGTTTCTTAAAATATAATATACATAGAAGTAAATTATAGACATCTTCCTTTTGTCAGGTTGTTTGTCACATTAATCATCCTCTTTAAAATACTTGTTGAAAAACCTCATTAAAACCTAGTCTCATAAAATAACTGATTAAAGCTTTGCATAGGGATATTGACAAATGACAGCAAAAGATTTCACATAACCACCAATCAAAAATTGGTTTCTGTGATAGGCTAAAACAATCTTATCTCCGGGTGGTATTTGATAGCGTAATTCATACTGTTCTCTGTGAGCTTTTAAAAGTCACATAACAAAGTTAGTTAATTATGTATAATAAACTAATAAAACATGTATATTTAATCAAATTAGGGACTTTCAAGTACAGAGGTTCCACCAAAAACACATTTGCTGTTAGAATGTGTTGCTAATAGTTATCCAATTATTAAAGCACCTATATATCACAAAACTTTTTTGAGTACTCGTGTAGTGATGACCTTATACTTGGATAAAAAATGACATATAAAGGATCTCATCAATGCCGTAACCAACTTCACCCTATAGTTGCCTCGAGTATCTAGGGACAAGTTAGCATCCAATTTCTAATTCAATCTGATAACTCAGAGGCATTCTATAAAGATGCTTACCACAGAACCACTTGAAATTAGTTTTTAGTATTACAACATCCTTCTTAATATTTTCACTTGCTACAGTAGTCATATTCAGCTCTTATAACTAATAACATAATCTTGTAAAGAATTTCTTGCATTCAATGAACATTAGTTATTCCCCCATTCAGCCAATCGCAATGCTGAACACACGTTTGGATGAAATGCTTTGTGGCAACTTTCTATTGGTTCTAAAATATATGCCAATGAAAAGTAACTTTTCAGAAAGTCAGACTACCAAAAACACACACGGGCCTATTACATAAAAATGCATGTTCTCTTTTTACTTAAACCTGTGGTAGCAGGTGAGAAATATAAAATAGCCAGTATAACGTCAAAACACTGTTGTGCTTACAACTGCCTCACATATCTAAAAATAATCCATCCTTAGGCCGCTTGATCAATCAGACTGCCCAGGACCAGTCTACAGAAAGATTCTCTTGCATCCAGTAAACATTAGTTATTCCTCTAGTCAGCCAATTGCTGTGCTGAACACACTATTAGATGAAATACTTTGTGGCAACTTTCTATTCATTGTAAAATATATTCCAATGAAAAGTGCCTTTTCAAAAATCAGCCTATCAAAGAACACTAACCTATTACATAAAAATACATGTTCTCTTTCCACTTGAAACTGTGTTAGCAAGTGAGAACCATATAGTAGCCAATATAGCGTCAAAACGCTATACCACTTAAAATTGTCTAGCATATCTAAAAATAATCTATCCTTAGGCCATTTAGTCAATCAAATGGCCCAATGCCAGTCTACAGAGAGACTTATCAGGGAACCACTCAACAGTAACAAATACCTATATAATACATTCTAAAACCTCCATATTAGACCTTTTAATGTATTGTATTAATAACATCCAGCTTCGACATTTAGTATCTACTTAGGTCGAAGGCAAGCATCTGGGAACCAGTAGACACTGGTTATGTCTCTACTAACCCAGATGATTTAAACTGGCCATTGGTTAAGAAGCTTCTTTTTGAATCGCTATTGGCTAATAAGTATATAGGTAGCTATTTGTTTAAATGCTAATGGTAGTATGATGGCCTGGCTTTTGATTGTTTTTCACTATTAAATGATAATGATTTGCTTTTGGATATTCTGAAAGTCAAAATCGCTATTAAGTTGACGTTTATTATGCAGTTTAATATGTTTTCAGTGATATATTTAGTGTTAGATGTGTACATGGCAACATTTTTTATCTTGCTGTTGCATATGAGTTTTAGGGCTTGAATAGATGACGCTTTGAATGTCTAAAGTGGTTATGAACTTTCAAAGAATAGAGTAGAAGACTTTGGATTTTTCCAGCCATTTTTTATGAGATAAGGTGTTTATGGTAGTTTTAAGTTTCGGCATTATAAGTTTGTTTTGGTATTTATGGATCTTCGCAGAAGTATATGCCCCTATGTATTAGATTACAAAGAGCCTAATAGGCTGATACCGTAAATAAGCCCATCTAATTGGAGAATTCTTATTAGCCAATAGTGATTCAAAAAGACACTTCTTAACCAATGGCCAGTTTAAATCAGCATCTGGTTTAGTAGAGACCTACCCAGTGTCTATTGGCTCCCAGATGCTTGCCTTCGATCTAAGTAAATACTAAATGTTGATGCTGGACATTATTAATATAATAAATTAAAAGATCTAATATGGAGGTTTTAGAAGGTATTATATAGCTGTTTGTTACTGTTGAGTGGTTCCCTGATAAGTCTCTCTGTCATCTGGTATTGGGCTGTTTGATTGACTAAGCAGTCTAAGGATAGATTATTTTTAGATATGCTCGACAATTGTAAGCAGGATAGCGTTTTGAAGCTATATTGGCTCCTGTATGGTTCTCACTTGCTAACACAGTTCAAAGTGAAAAGAGAAATGTATTTTTATGTATTAGGTTAGTGTTTTTTGCTAGGCTGATTTTCCAAAATGGCACTATTCATTGGAATATATTTTAGAACCAATATAAAGTTGCCAAAAAATGATTTCATCCAATCGCTTGGACAGCACAGTGATTGGCCAAATAGAGGAATGACTAATATTTATTGGATGCAAGAGATTCTTTCTTAGACTGGTCCTGGGCCATCAGATCGATCAAGCGGCCTAAGGATGGATTATTTTTAGATATGTGAGGCAATTGTAAGCACAACAGTCTTTTGAAGTTATATTGGCTATTTTATATTTCTCACCTGCTACTGCAGTTTTAAGCGAAAAGAGAACATGTATTTTTATGTAATAGGCCAGGGTGTTTTTTTGATAGGCTAACTTTCCGAAAAGGTACTTTTCATTGGTATATACTTTAGAACCAATAGAAAGTTGCCAAAAAGCATTTCATCCAATCACATTTTCAGCATAGCAATTGGCTAAATGGAGGAATAACTAATGTTCATTGCATGCAAGAAATTCTTTACAAGATTGTTATTTTTAGTTATAAGGGTTGAATATCACTACTGTAGCAAGTGAAAGTATTAAGGAGGATGTTGTAATACTAAAAACTAATTTCAAGTGGTTTCATGGTAAACATCTTTATAGAAAGCCTCTGAGTTATCGGATTGTATTAGAAATTGGATGATAACTCAGCCCCAGATACTCGAGGCAATTAGAGCATGAAATCGGTTACAGCTTTGATGAGATCCTTTATATGTTATTTTTTATCCAAGTATAAGGTCATCACTATATGAGCACTCGAAAAAGTTTTGTGATATATAGGCACATTAATAATAATTGGATAACTATTAGTAACACATTCTAATAGCAAATGTGTTTTAGTGGATCCTTTGTACTTGAAAGTCCCTAATTTGATTAAATATACAATTTTTATTACTTTTTTTTATACATAAGTAACTAACTTGGTTATCTGACTTTTCAGAGTCCACAGAGAACAGTATAAGTCGCGATATCAAATAGTACCCGGAGATAAGATTGCTTTAGCCTATCACAGAAACCATTTTTTGATTGGAGTTTATGTAAAATCTTTTGCTGTCATTTGTCAATATTCTTATGCAAAGTTTTAATCAGTTATTTTACGAGACTAGTTTGTTATGAGATTTTTCAACAAGTATTTTTAAGAGGATGATTAATGTGACAAACAACTTGACAAAAGGAAGATTTCTATAAATATTATGTTTTAAGAAACCCAAAGCATTTGGATTATGAGATACTATATGCAAGACAGACATTGGATGTGATAGACACATTTTAAGCTAGTTCTCCAATAAAAAGTGTTCTATTAATGGTATGTTGTAGCACTACATTACTGAGATTACTGCTTTCTGATTGGATGTCAGACTTTAGAAATAATTTTAATAGGATAAGCTTTTGTATAATTTCATATGATTGGTAGGTTAGAAAATTAAGATTAGTAGTTATGCACAGTTAATTTTTGGATTACTAATTATTTCTTTCTATTTATTGGATGTCTTGTTTAATTGCTGCAACTATATAAAGATGTGTTTTTAGTGTGTTTTTATGGTATGAAGAAGCAACTGAGAGTTGTGAAAGCACTTACCAGTTACTATTTAATAAAAGTTTAATGTTTTAATCTGGCCATGTGTCATCTCGTCAGTATTTATTTTATAACAATAGTAGTATTTTCGTTCAGCTTTACTAACGAGCCATTAATCCGAGCTGCTGGTGTTATCCTTTGGGCTAAAATAATTACAATATTTAAATGTAAACTGAAAATGTTAAACTCACTGATTTTGCTGCCATAAGAGATCAGTCGGCATAATGTTACATACATGTACAAGGTTCAGTCCTGACCTCCAGCCAGTGCCTGTTTAGAGTTTGCATATCCTCCCCGTGCCTCTGTGGAATTCCTCCCACCTCAGAAAACATCCTGGCTGTTTCCATCTCAGACTCGCCAATTAATAGAGCTTTGGGTAGCAGCACAGACTCAACATGGTGCCCTACTGGGGGAAGGGTTGTACAGATCAACCGCTTTGGGCATCTACTGTGGTGCACAGTATCTTCAAGATAAAAGAACATGGTTCACAGACTGCTTGCATTGGCAGGGCTAGCCACTTAATGGTGTAAAATGTGGCTCTAGGTGATTCGATCATGTTGACTAATGTCACCAAAAATAGTGATAACTGGGTTGAGGACCTGGCCTACTCCGACCTATTCCAGGGGGCCCATGCTGACAGTGGGAGGGGTTTATGTGCCCTTATTGGCCAATGTGTGCCCGCCATAAAGTCCAGCAGTCCTGGGTTAATAAGCCAATGGCTGGCCAGAGTCTAGTTGCCCAGAGTGGGTTACCTGGGGTAGCTAAACTGGTCAACCCACCAAACATAAACTGAGAATTACTACACTTAATGTAGGTTCACTGACAGGATGCAACTTGGAAGTGGATGACATGATGATACTGAGGAGGCTGAACATAGGTTCATAGGTTGGTACTAGGCTATTGGCTCTAGGGCCTATACAAGCTTAGCCATATCAATTCCCTGGCTATTTCTTCCCAGAATATTTACTTCCCTGGTCTCCTGTCTAGCAGAGTGACTGACGTAATCCCTGTGGTGAATTTCCTATCTCTCATCCAATCGTCAAGGTTCCTTTTGAAGAGGGCCAAAGTGGCGCTCAGCTTGACATGTATGGGCAGTCTGTTCCAGAGTATGGGGAGTCTCTGGGTCAGGAACCTATCCCTCCAGCATGTTTTGTTCATTGTGATGACCAGATTTAGATCCTGGAGTGTGTAGCTCTGAGAGATTGGGATTTCTTTAAGTGCAGCATGTCCAACAGCACTGGGTTTGACATGGCCTTGTATGTTAAGCAGAGATCACCTCTGAGTAGGCGATATGCGACAGAGTATAGCTGGAGTTTTTTTTAGACGTCAGCATAGGGCATCTGCTTTAGGCCTGTGATTTTTTTAGTGAGGTATTTCTATGGCCTTTCCAGTTGTGGATGTCTTGTGAGGTACATACCAAATGGAGCGTTGTACTCTATAATGGGTCTAATGAGGGATGAGTACAGTGGGACAATGACCTCCTTTTTTCTGGATGAAAAGCCCTTAGTGATGAGGTGTGCCACATAGAAGGATTTCCTGACTGTTGTGGCTATGTGGTTATCAAAAGTGAGACCACTGTCCCCCTGTGTCCCTAAGTCCCTTATCACACTTTTGGTGTTTAGTGAACTGCCACTCATGTGGTAATTCAGGGGTACATGTTTTTTCCCAAAGGGGATAACTATACATTTCTTGGCATTGAGCTTGAGCCTATGACTCTAGCACCAATCATCTGTTTCTGTAAGGCCCATTTGTAGAATACCCACATCATTTGGGAATTCAATAATGGCTCCCAGTTTGCAGTCATCTGCGATCCCTTAGTACTGGTCTGTACTTCAGTGAAGTAGATGCCAAACAAGAGCGGTCCCAGGACTGAACCCTAAGGTACTCCGCTTGCCACTTGTCTGGAGCTGGATTTTGAGTCGGCTACTTTTGCAGTGTGCATTCTTTCAGTAAGCCAGTTGGCAACCTATCGAGTGATGTACGGATTAATGTCCAGCTTAGTAAGTTTATCTATGATTCCAGAGTGGGGGATGGTGTCGAAGGCCTTGGCGAGGTCCAGATAGGCTGTGTGGACCACCTTACCCTGGTCCACGGCTCTGGAGACTGATTTGAAGAAGTCAATCAGGTTGAGGAGACAAGATCGGCCCTTTACGAAACCAAACTGGGTGGGTTCCAGTGTTTGAAGGTTGCCAATGTCTTTGTTTATAAATTCCATGATAATGTGTTCCATGGCTTTGCAGATTAGGCTCGTCAGACTGATGGGACAATAGCTCCCAGGATCCAAGGTGGATCCCCCCTTGTGGAGTGGGATAACTGTAGCTGTGCGCCACTCATTGGGCATGAAGCCTGAGGTGAGGCTATGATTAAGATGAGGTGCTAGTTCATTTTGTAGTTCATGTAGTACACAGTCCAGGATGTTATCTGGTCCCATGGATGCTGTATTCTTAGCTTTGGAGAGTGCATTTTTTACCTGTGTGGCCATGAGTACCGGAATTTGGCAATCTTTTGCTATTGAGATGGATCCTTTAGGAGGTGAGGGGGGTAAAGTGGGCACTGAATCGATCTGCCAGTATATTGGCAATATCCTTGGGATCAGTATATTTAATGCCATTCTGTTGTAGCTCAGAGCAGATCTGAGCATTCCCATTTAGATTCTTGACATAACTATAGAATGCCTTGTGGTTGTCCTTGGAATCTTTGGCAATTTTATTTTCGTAACTAGCTTTGGAGGATTTTATGAGGGATCTCAGCTTCTTACTGAGGCTGGTAAGGGAGTTTTTTGCATCCTGGGATTTTCCTTTTTTCTGCAACAGTTTCTTCCTTCTGTTGTATAGTTTGTTTATGGCAGGGGACCACCAGATTGGGTTCCTTTTTTTGGAGGAGACCGTCTTGGTTCTGTTTGGAATGGCATGATTCATGCACGAGTGGATGTGCTGGTACAGTGCCTTAGTGTAGGATTCAGCAGTCGAACTTCCAGTTCCCATCTGCAATGGGTGTCATGAAGTTTGTCACTTCTGACTTGAGTAGCATGAAGTTGGCTTTGGAGAAGTTTTTTATGGAGGTTTCCCTACTGGGGGGTGGGGGTGGGGGTGGAATGTGGACATCAAGGGTGATTAGCTTATGGTCAGACCTGACCAATGAGGGGGTGACCACTGGTGTGGAGCATCAATCTCCCATGTGTTGGTAATGACCAGGTCTAGGATATTTGAGCCCTTGGTGGGACTGTGGATTAGTTGGTCCAGGGTGTTGGAATTTATGAATTCCAAGAACCATTGGGCAAAGTTGTTGGTACCCGAGTAGTTTTCCCAATTAATGGCAGGGTAGTTGAAATCTCCCAGTATTAGGGTGTTTGGTTGTATCTTAATATTATCTAGTATGTTTAGAAAGGTGTAGTAAGAATCTTGAGGCATGGTGGGGGATCTATAGTCAGCTACAGTTTGGATTGCACTCTTAACTAATGTTAGTTGCCCCTGTAGAATTTCAGATGCATTGTGTTGGGCAACTAGTCTGAAGGTGTAAATATCCTTGGTGAATATGGACACTCCTCCACCTTTAGTGCTTCGGTCCTGGTTTGGTGGCCGAAAAGTGTGGTAAGAGTTGTATCCTGGTATTGCAGGGGTGCTCTCTGGAGCCTTGAACCAGGTCTCAGTTACTGCACAGATATCGATGTTCTCCATTTTTAGGAGTGCCTCGTGAGAGTGCATTTTGAGGTTTAGACTTCTAGCATTGAGCAGCATTACCTTCAGATTTTGCATGCTTACATCTGTTACAGTGATGGTTTTGTCATGTGAGCCTTGCCTAAAAAAGGCACTAGAGAGGTGGCAAGAACTTTAGCCAGTAATCTGAATCCCAAGGTTGACAGGTGCAGACCATCTCTGGAAAAGCGTCGTGGTTTGTCATGTTGTCCCAGGCAGACAGATATTGGATCCCCTTTGAATGACACCAGAAATTTAGCCAATTGTTGAAGTCAATCATTTTGTCATTATACTGTGTATCATTCTGGGTGAAGGATACTGCTCAGGGCTAGAGTCATACTTGCCAGGGCCACATGATCTGAGAAATCTTCCATGTCTCTTTTCATGTAGTCCGGGGAGGTACGTCTTAAGTCATTTACTCCAACATGGACAATGACAGAGTCGTATTTGTACTTGTTGTGGAGTGACTTGAGTGCATGCGTTATGTGGCAGATCCTGGATCCTATGTATCCAGAAGACAAGATGGAAGGGCAGTGCAGTGAAGCCACTTCACTTGGGATCCAGAGTCTACTACTCAGGAGGAGGACAGGCTAGAAATGGGGTGGGAGTAGTGGTGAGAGAGAGGCCTCAGAAGGTAGTGACAGATATCATCAGAATTTTTGACAGACTCATATCAATCAGACTCCAGTGTAATGATAGAGTAGCATTCATAATGGCAGCCTACACCCCACAGCAGGGCTTTGATAGTGCAGAAGGGAGTGCATTCAGACAGCAGTTACTGGACCTACTAGACAAAGCAGGACAATGTGAATTGGTGTTGATAATGGGTGGCTTAAGTGCATATATCCAGACAGAACAGGATATGAGGGCTGCCTGGGTCCACATGGGCAGGGCAACAGGAATAAAGAAGGATAAGCCATTTTAGACTTCTGTCTGGCAGATGACTTGATAGTAGCCAACACATGGTTCAGAAAGTGAGAGGGTCACAAGATCACATACAACAGTGGTCAACATGCAACTGAAGTAGACTTCCTCCTAGTAAGGAAAGGGTATTGGGATAGAATCAAGAATTGCAAAGTCATCTCCAATGAAACAGTTAGCCCACAGACCACTGGTTGCCACAATCAGCTGCAAGCAGTGGACAGAAAAGGCTTTAAGGTCAACAGAGACCAGGCTTAAGACCTGGAAGTTGACTGAAAAGAAAGTACAGTAGTTCAAGTAATTTCTCGGGGCTGTAGCACCCCAAGAAGAGGAGGAAATAAGTGTATTTGAAAAAGAATGGAAGGCCCTTAAAACAGCATGTGTGAGGGCTACAGAACTGATATGTGGCCAGGCCAGGTATGGAAATAAGGTAAATAAGGAAAGCTGATGGTGGAATGCAGAAGTCATCAAAAGAAAGGAGGAGTGCAGGAAAAAGTGGGAGATATAAAAGACTGGCCAGGCTAGGAAAGAATACTGGTTGGCTAACAAAGAAGCAAAGAACAGAGCATCAGAGGCATTTTACCAACTTCTGGAAAGTGGCTCAGTAAGTGGCACAAAGAAAATATATCAGGTTGTAAGGCAGAAAGATGAAGAAGATAGTCAGACAACCTTAATAAGGGATGCCAGCAACAATCTGCTCACCAGTCCACATGACATCAAAGACAGATGGAAGGAAATTTTCCAGCAGCTTCTGAATGAAGAAAACCCCACAGAAGCTCTACTGCCCTAGAAATAGCCTATGATGAGAGAAGAGGAGGAGCCCACCCTAGTAGAAGTAAGAATAGCATGAAGGAAAATGAAGTCAGGGAAAACAGTAGGCTCAGATGAGGTCACAGCAGATATGATAAAGATACTGGGTGATATAGGGGAGAAATTACCCCTGAGGGTACTCATAGCAGTGTGTAAAGAAAGGCATATCCCAGATGATGGAAACATATTTGTACCAATGTACAAGAACAAAGGGGACATCCATAGCTGTGGGCAGTACAGAGTCATCAGACTCCTGTTACAGTGCATGAAAGTGCTGGAGATGGTGATTGATAAATCAATATGCAGAGTAATGGAATGTAAGATGAGAGACGAGTAGTTCAGATTCGGATAAGGATGCAGTACAACTGACCTAGTGTTTGCAGTTAGACAGATAGTTCAAAAGCAGCTAGAGATGAGGAAAGAATCCAACTGGGCATTCCTAGACTTGGAGAAAGCATATGACAATATCCCAAGAAAGCTGATTTGGGTAGTACTGCAGTAGTTCGGAGTCCCAAAAAACACAGGTAGAATTAGTGCAGGCTATGTACAAGGACACAGTGACTCAAGTATGAACATTGTTTGGTCTCACAGATGGGTTCCTAATGGGAGTGGGTGTGCAACAGGGTTCAGGTCTGAGGCCACTGCTGCTCATACAGGTGATGGACTACATTAGCAAACAGGTTGGAGGGGACAGATCAAAAAAAGTTGCTGTATGCAGACGATGTGACATTACAGGAAGACTCTGAGCAAGAACTTCAGCAAAGGATAGGGGAATGGAATGCAAAACTGAAGGCATGTGGGATGAAACCAAGTACAGGTATGACAGTGGTAATGGCAGTAATTTGGGGAAATCAGAAGATGCTGAGAATTGAGATAGGGAAGACAGTGGAACAGGTTAATAGATTCAACTATCTGGGAGGGGTGGTTGAGGAAAAGGGACATCTGAATGAAGAGGTCAGAGCTAGAATCAGAGGGGCTGCAGCCAATAGCCATAGTGTTTATGACAGAAGGATGCCAAAGAAGCTGAAAAGTAAGGTGTACAAAACAGTAGTGTGACCAGTACTACTGTATGGTACAGAAACGTGGGTAGTAAACGGAGAGCAGATGAGGAAGCTAAAGGTGATGGAAATGAAGTGCTTGAGAAGGGCAGTAGGATGCACACTGTGGGACAGATGAAGAACTTAGGACATAAGAGCAGAAGCCAAAGTAGCGCCAATTGCAGAAAAGATCAAAGAGAACAGATTATGGTGGTTTGGACACACGTGCAGAAAAGGAGAAGACAGTCTTGTGAAGAAGTTTTGGGACAGACAGGAAGAAGGTAAGAGGAAATGAAGGTGTCCAACAAAGAGGTGAATGGATTGTGCAACAGTCAGGCATGAATGTTGAAGAAGGCTGGAGTGTGATGAATTGAGAGAGATGGCAACAGTTAACATGATACTCCAACCCCATGCAGAAAATGGGAAAAGGGGGCTGATAATGATGATGATTGATTTTTCTACCAGTCTTCAAGGTCATTAGCAATGAAAAAAAACACACGTCAAGGATTAAAAAATTCTATCAGATAATGGAAGTATGGAGATGGCTTAGTAAAAACATGCACTAAGTAATATGAAAATAGAATCTGTAAGACTGAAATGTGTTTATACGTACATAACTGCATACAGGAAATGACTGAGTTAAGTGAGCAGTCATTTCATAGGTACTTGGAAGGGTTGTTGATTTATGTGGTTCTACAAAAGTTTGTGCAGCAAAATTCTGCTTAGAAACATCTGATCAAAGTCATTCAGGCCAACATTTCTGAGAATGAATATCTCAAATATAATGCTAGCTAACCACACAGAAAAACAGTGCAATAAAGAAAACTTCATCATCAGGTACCAGATTTGGTCAAATATCTAATAGATGAGACTCAACAAATTATGTATTCCTTATAGTTAAATTCTGTATATCTCTTGTGTGATCTTTAAAATCAACATAACAGAAACATACTTTATACCAGTGGTTCCTTTACTGCACTATTTTGGAATGGAGCCAGAACAAGTAATATTTTTATTTTTTATTTTATTTTTTTTTTTACATTTCCTAACTGGGTTGATCCAACTCTGCTAGAAACCCATTTTCAGTAGAGACCCAAGTAGAAAACCTCCAGACTTGTACAGACGAAGACAAAAAGTATATACACAAAAATTAACAATAAAGTGTACATAAAAAAAACATGAAATAATTATGGTGGTTATTTTACAAAAAATATATGGCAGAGAAAAGCTCCAGAGTTGTGCAGACTAAACAAGAAGTATATACATGAAAATGAACTATAAAGTATATATAAAAAAACATGAAATAGTTATGGTAGTTGTTTTAAAAAATGTATGGTGGTAATTAGATAAGTATGTAGTGAAATAAAGAAAGGGAAATAACAGTGTTAGTATACTACATGTTATAAGAGATAATATAGATATTATTGATAATATAGCTATTATTGATGTATTGTAGATGTTATAATAGAGTAAATATAGTTAAATAATAGCTCTCCATTATGTGTATGAAGTAAACTTACTCCAAGGATAATTTTTTCAGGGTGATAATATATAATTAGTGAAGGTGTGGGGCAGAAATAATTGCCTTCTCACTTTCTTCATGTTGGATTGTATGACTACTGACATCATTAATACTGTAACTAAGCATTTATACTCCGTTCATTAAGCCTTGACAAAGGAAAATTTGAACAAAACTGTTTTGGGAAGTGATGTGCTTAAGAGTTAGTCACCAGCTGCTGTCCCCCAGTAATAATCTTCTAGATGGCAATTTAAGGTCTTGAGTGCATGCAGGTGATTAATTCAGTTACTACAAGTCTTCAATTGGAACCATTTTAGAAGTAGAGAAATGAGTAGCAAAGCTCTTGGAACTAAAATGGAAACCTTAAATTACAGCTAGAAAAAAAGGAGCACAATGGATGTATATTACAAAAGTTGTACTCAGAAATCTTCCACAAGTTCTTACATAATTTACAGTTTCACGCTGAGCAGTATTCTTGCAGCAATTAATACAAGAAAGGCTGATTCTTCAGCACCTAAAGATTTATCAGGGCTTTTTTTTTTCTTCCAAAGCCTAATGTACAGTAAGGGAAGGAGCACACTGTTGAAGAGGGGTTGTTCATGTCTGCTGTTATCACAGATAAAATGGATATATTTATATACTGAAGATGAGGCTGGGCATTTTGGAGTAAAAGGAAAAGATAAGTAGTAATCAAAACAGGTTGTGCAGCCCAAGAAGAAGCTTGGACATAGGTGGCAAAGCCCACATAGTGGGGGCACAGTTTTCAAGCTATTTTTTAATTTACTTTTTAGTATGTCATTGTCCTATATATAATTACTGAAGATGTTGATAGTGTAAATAAGCAATAGTTTGTCCTCTGTTCATTAAGCCTCAACAAAGGAATACTTGATGAATCCTGTCATTGATTCTCTTGTTATCCTAAAACTAATATGAAGGGGAAAGAGTATTATAATGGAAACAGACTAGAAGAAATAGGACTAGTAGTCTTAAATAAATTTTATGGATAAAAATAGTTTGCACTCAGTCATTCATAGTAACAAGAAGCACCAAAATGACAATTAAAAATACTGTAGAATGCCCATCAGTAAGGTAGACACCATAGATAACAAGTACTCAAAAACACTACTGCCCATCTTCCAAGAAGGCCATTTAGCTGGCAATTAAACAAAGAGCTCAGCTCAGTACTTTTTAAAGTATTTCACCAAGAGTCTGTCACTTTCGTTTCTGCCAAAGTCATCCCCTCCTACAGCCTAAGGAATCACTGCTACTCATATGCAGCTCTTCAAACACTCACCTTCTGTCTTCTAGCCCCACCCATGCCACTGGCAAATTCACCTTCCCAACCTGAAAAAAACTGTCTCCCTACTCTAAAGTCAGACCCTAATTAAAAGCCTACCTTACTAAAACAAGACTGTGCAAATGGATAACAGAATGGCAAAAACACAAAAAAAACACTCCAGACCACAAGAAGTTATGCTAAGTGCTTTTGTTCAAAATGTATTCAAATTAACTTCTTCAGAGCTAAAGAAAGTCACAACACACACCTCTTTTTATACAACGACAAAAATCACATGACACAATTTCATAGAATTAAATATTAAATTATTCCTTAAAGTGAAAACTAAAAATGAGAAAATGTTTAGTAAAAGAATAAATAAATAGCAATTCATGCGTATAAAAACTAATTACAAAATCACAATTTTTTGAATGTATGAAATGAGTGTAGGGTATCCTTATAATTTTAAGAGATATTTGATATTAATGCTGTCATTGAAACCAGGCAACTTGTCGGCTTGTAATAATATCTGCCAGTTAAGTTCTTTAAACTCTAAAATGGTGTTGATATCAACACAAAAGGACCTATTCTGACAAAATCAGTTGCAAAAAACACAAACTTCTTAAAATTTTCACAGACTAATGAATGTTTAGCTAATTCATTTTTATTGTCCTGGTAACAGAAAAAGAGTGATAATAAATTATTTTTGATAGCTTTCTGTTAGTCTTCCCTACATAAAAACACTCACAAGATTCACAAGTTCCAGATAATATAAAAGTGAAATTACATGTAAACCTGTTTCTTGCCCAAAAGTGAGTATTATGTTTTAAAATAACATTTGACCCTTCATTAATAAACCTGCAGTATTTACAAGCATTACATCTGAACATACTATATCTGGTAATAAGTTTGTCATTTGAAATGTTCTTAAAAATCTTCAGATCAAAATTCTTATAACTAAACTTAGGCTTGAGTCCAAGAATTGAACTCAAATCACTGTTGCCTAAAACAGTGCTCCGTTTCCTAGTGATAACCTTTGTAATGTCATAAGTCTCAAAAGAAATAGGAAGAGGGAACATTCTCATCATAGAAAAATTATTGGGATTATCCCTATTATTGTTGTTATTAATAGTTACACCTGTCAACAGAATAGGGGAAAACCTGGTGTCTTTCAATGTTCTAACTTCAGAAATAACACTACCCAAAAATAGTTCCTGGTAAGCCTGACCATTAGCAAACGTTTAAGATAAATAACCTCATCTCTAAATTGAATGTTATTACTGACCAGGTGACTAATTCTGATAAAACGCCCTCTACCAACATTGTGTTTCATGAACCTAGGATGCTGGCCATCAAAAACTAAATAGTTATTAGTAAAAGTAGTTTTCCTAAAAATGTTACTATGAAAAAGCCAATTCTCAATGTCTATTTTAATTTCAAGATTGAAGAAATTCACCGAACTACCAAAAGCACCTTTGGTGAAGGAGAGAAAATTGGTATTATCATTATGGTCTGAAATAAAGATGTGAAATTCATCTAACTCACCTCCCCATATAAAAACAGGTCATCCGTGTATCTCCTGTAGAACAGAATTTTGTTAAACAAGGTCTGTGATCTTAAAATTTCATACCCCCACCAACCAAACAAAGTGTGTCATCTTAAAAATTCGTACTCCCACCAACTCATAATTATGTTGGCAAAAGAGGGGGTGCCATTCTTGTGCACACAGCCATACCTTTTTTCTGTTTAAAATAGACATCATTGAACATAAAAAAATGCAAATAGTGTTAACAAAACTTCCTCTAAATGTAATAAATGTGCACAAATATTTTCTGAGAAAATCTAAACCAGTTTCCTGTGGTATATAATGAAACCACATCCAGAGTAAACAAACTCATTTCATAACATGTGAAAGTATAATTATGTAATAAATCTAATAATTCCCAAGAATCTCCCAAGTAAAAATCAGAGCCTGGCAGTAAAGGATTCATAACAGAATCTAAAAAAAAAACAGAAATGTTTTCTGTTTTACTACTGTCAGCTGCAATAATAGGCCTGAAAAATGAACAACTGCCTTCACTTATGATCTTAAGAGCTTTGGGAATACCAAAAAATGAGCAATTTTAAGGAACTCTGCCTGTAAAAAATCAAAAACCTGAAGATCAATTTGGCCCTGGTGTAAAAGATCAAGAAGTGCAATATCCAGCTTCCAAAACTGACAATTGATGGCATTAATAGAAGTGTGATCATGGCAGTCAGTGTCAGCCAACATATCTACCAAAACGGAAGTATGATTAGTATTATTCAGGAGGACAATACCATTCCCCTTATCTGCCTTCATTATCTTAAGTCCTTTAGCTTTTCTAAGCTTGGACAGTGCTTCCTTCTCAAATGATGCCATATTATAAAACTTATTATGAACTGGAGCATGAATTAGATCACAAATGTCTTTCTCACAAATATCAGAGAAGACTTGCAAAGTGTAATATAGTGAAGGATTAAATGTACTTTTTTTCTTTAAAGCATAACCAGTACTTAAATTTGGACAGTCACCGTCATGCAAAATATAATGCAAATTGAGTTTGCTTGCAAAAAGCTTAAGATCTTTAACAACATCAGTGATATTTGTCCTAATAGAGGGAACAAAAGAAAATCTTTTTCTCATCAAAGCCAAGTACCTATCTTCTATAACAAAAATCACTACATTTTTTTAACTGGATAAGTGTTATAAACCTGACATGCAGAAATTACACTCCCCTCCCGCATACTTTCTTTTTCCCTTTTAAATGAGCATGGTTTATTACTGTGTTCCTTGAGGTAACATTGTGAAAAGGGGATGGTGGCAGGGAGTCTTTGAAACACAATTTGGATTAAACACACTACTAGAATGACAAAAATAGGTTCAACAGTGAGTCAGCAGACAATTCATTGGAAACAGGAACATGACTTAAATGAATATTGTTTAATGTATGATTAGAGACCCCATGATGGCTACAGCCAGGAATATTCACTTCAAACCCTCTGGAAAAAAATCTCAAGTGGATAGGCTTTTCCGCTAGTATACCTTTTGAAGTCTCTAATCAATTTTCTTTGTTTCTTGTTAATGGTGGCCACATATCTGTCTATTTTAACCCTAATACCATTGTATTCAATAATACAGTCATAAAAAGAACAATGGTCATTGATTGACAAATCAAGTTTCTTAACAGAATCCTTCAAAATTCCTAACTTATCTTTATAATCCACAACTAAAAGTCTCATAACCTGTAAGCCAGTCTCATTAAAAAGTTGAACCAATTTCCTGTATAGCATATTGTTCTGTTTTGTACCATTCAGAAGTTTGAAAACTCTCAACCTGAATCTAAATAAAAAATCTCAAGTTCGATTGTTTTAAGTTCAAGCAGTTGCTTTTCTAGTTCAAACATCAATTTTTAAGTGGTGAAACAACATTATCTGAGGCAGCACTAAACTGAGTCACAAACTGAACCCAAAAGGATTGGTGCTGCTGTGTCCAAATTTAAACTAGAAACTTTACTGTCTTTACCAGTAGCATATGTCAGTCCACCAACATTTTGTCCTAGTCCGTTGTTCTCACAAACGGTGTTGTTACTACTAAATCCAACATTTTGTGAAGAAAATGGCTCCATGATGTTGAAACTTTGTAAGAACCCCCTGCACTTGAGCTAGCAAGCCCATAACTGACTGTGTGAGGTTGAAAAGATCAGATCAAAATTCTTGCAATTCAACTTTTGTTTTTGAGTTGCTTATTTTGTCTTTATGAAGGACCCTTTTGCCATTTTTCTTGCTTTTTTGACTAGTGTTTTGAAGTATGGAAGTCAACCAGGGTAGCAACAGAACCCCTGTTGGATTCTACAATGATGGCAAAGATGTGAACTTGGACCTCACAACACATCCTGTTGCTGTGGAGTTAGCTTACACTTCTTGTGGTCCAGAATGGTTTTTAATGTTTTTGCTGTTCTGCTATCCATTTTAGCTGTTGGATTTCCATTTGGTTGTGCACAGCTTCCTTGGTTTTCTTGCTTATTTTGTATTTTTGGAGGACCTGCTTGCCATTTTTCTTGCTTTTAAGACTGTGCAGTTCTCAGACCTCTGGCCACTTAACTTTACCAACTCACCCAGCAATTCAAAGTTACTACTTGACACTACACTATATGTCCTCCATTCATCCTCATCTAAACTAAAACCTGAATATATTACATAGCTTCTTTTAATTACTGTTTTTGTTATATTTGTAGATAACATCATAAAAATTTATTTTTGTGCTACTTGTATCTTATCTTTTATGTATCATGACTGCTATTTGTACTGTTAATAATTCCACCTCTAGAAATATGTATTCTGTTTACAAGTTCTCTCTTTGCAACTCAGGTTGAGCCAGAAAATGGTCAGTTGTGATCACTGCTATGTTCCAGTAAACAAGCAATCATGGACACACACTTATATGCGAGGATGCATATACACCTAAATTAATAGTTTTAAAGATATTAAAGTTTTTAAGCTAATATATTTGATTTTGATCAAGTTATAGAAATTAGGCATGATCAAAAGTCTATTTATTTTGTTAAATAACAGACGTTTTTTTTCAAAATATGACATTTTTCTGACAGCATCACTTTAAAGTATATCAACATGATCTAAAGAACGATAGGGGGAAGGATATATGAGCTTCATATACTAAATGATAGAATGACAGATGATATTTCAGCTTTATGTACAATATCATAGGTTGACAAGAGTCTTATCGGTGGCATGCTGTGGAACTTTATTGACATTTGCAGTGCTGAGATTGGTTTTCTTACATTTTGCTTTAGTGCCACTTTGTCCATGTTAGCCTTATGATTGTTGAACTGAAATTCCCCAAAATTAAGATTCATACAAAGGATGATTCTGTTTAGAGGAATAGCACACACATTGCACTGTACTCCAGGCCAAAGTAGCTCATGATCTCACTATATGGTAAACATCTACAACCTGACACTGTATGGTAGATGAGTAGACCATATAGTGTTAACCTCTGTGGCTTCATCACAACTATCAAATGGAGAAATTTTACAAGCTAAGCTTTAGAAGGATGACAAGTTCCTTCACTGCTGTATGTAGGATATTGTTATGCCCATATCATCAGCTCAGAAAGCTGCCATATTTATAGATATGCATAGGCTGACTGAAGAAAGGCTAATATTCCATCTAGTCTGCGTAATTGTGGCAGATAAATTCACACAGCATCTCCTGTTTTATCTGTCCCATGCCCATTTAGAAGGTAACATTACAGTCCAGTGCAGTGAACACTTTTCCTGATTTAAATTTTCTCACAAAATATCAATTAAGTGAAGTTCATTGCCCAGAAATCCTTCAGAACCTTTTGGTTTCTTATTTGTTGTATTCCCTGCTAAATCTCAGAATGTCTCACCATATTTTTTCTTATTTAAATATCTTATTTCAGTAAAGGATTTGACTCTGTCTTTAAGACACAAGGGAAACTATACTTTCAGTAGATGCCACTGTTAATTATCACCTACAGTTTTGCATCACGTCTATCAACCACAATATTGCAACTAAAATGAAACTTCTCCAAAGAGCTAAAGAATAAAAATCATTTTATGGAGGACAGGGTTGATCAACATTACAACCTAAATAAATTGCCCAGTACTCAAATTTTTGGCTAATGAAGTGCTGCTTTTGTCCATATAACTGGTTACACAGTAAAGTTTCTACCTCACAACATTTAATTTAATTTCCAGCTTGTTTCTCAAAAAGAGTGCCTTATATGTGAAATCTGTGTCTCCTTCCAGTATCCAAAATACATGGCATAGATCACTTGGCAATCCCCTGGAGAGCCTACAGGTGAGTGTGTGTGTCTGTATCTGTTTCCTGTGATATTCTGGCATCTTATCTGGTATTAGTTTATTTGCCTTGTGATCTGTGAGTGTTGCTCAAGCTGACTTCCCTGTAACCCCAAATTGGTACCAAAAATTAATGTGTATGAATGCACTAGTCAGTTAATAAAAGTTTATTGAGAACACCTTATACTTTAAAAGAAAAATTAAGAAGGAGCTTTATAAACTTTCTAGAAAGATATTTAAAAGTACTACACATTCCTTTTATTTAGTAATTCTTTCTCAATATGTTCCTCTTGCCTTTCAGTTCTGCACAAAAATCTCTACAGTTTGTCAGTCATGTGTTGGTCTTCTGTACTGAAAACCATTTCACATACTCTCATTAATATATCATCATAGCCACTTCTTTCAGACTACTACACAAAGACATTAAAAAATATTTTCTTTGTTTTGAGAATATTGACTAACTTAATGCAATATGAGGGATATCCTCTGTTTGTTTATCACATATACATAACTGCACACCATAATCTCTGCCATATCTTGAAATGAGAATATTAGCTTTATATAATTTAAATTTGTATTTTAAAAGCAAAGCTACCTTATATCTATTTTTAACATAAGTTTGGCAATAATTTTTCTTGTGCAAAGATTCATTACTGACCTAAGATTCTGAGTACATGCTGCATTTTACTTCTTGATCTATCCTCTTTTATTATCTTTAATCATTTCACAAAAGAAAAAATGGTCTTGACTCAAAGTTATCTTTTTCCTTATTTGTTCAAATATAACTCACATTGCCTGAGACCTTGATCTGTTATTTTGTAGGTTTTGAAAATAAACCAAAGTTTAATGCACAAGGTAACTTTTCCCCCAATGTTCTTTTTAATGGATGATTTTAGCTAATGTTTTTATTTTTAACTAGTTTAATATTTCCATGTTATCTAGTGGTACTCTTACAAGTGAATAAGTATGAGAATAAGTATTTTACTTGATATCATTTTTGAAAAAAAAAAGAATTTTGCTCATATATGTCACTCATTTCTGAGCAGCAGATTGGGTATTCCATCTAAGCCTGTTGCCTTATTATTTTTAAATTCCTTATGACTAACTCAATTATTTCTGGATAAAATAGATTTTCCATCATTCTGCTACTTCACTTGACTGTTTTATTCTTATCTTCTTCATAGTGAAACTTATTTGTATAGTGTCCTAATCATACTTCACTGCCAAAAGTGTATATTCACCCTTCTCCAAATTTTTGGATCTTAAAAAATTATCATCCAAACTCCTTACTTTTTTATTATCATCTCTAATATTTTCCCTACTTTTTCATGGGTATTGAATTTTGTTATCCCTTATTAACTTTCTCTACTGCCTTTTCATTTGTTTATGTGTCAGCCTTTACTTAACCTGTTTTTTATCCATTTTTCTCAAACTTAGTAAATATTGTTTTTTCATGGTTTGATATTCATTATCAAACCACCCATTATTACTTTTATTATACATCTACGTTTCTATCAAGAGAATGGTTATGTTATTTCTAGTGTAGTCCAATCAATTCTCAGAATTTCCATTATACTGTCCTCATTTTATCAAGAAAAATGCTTTGCTATGCATTTATTTTTGTTTTTGATTAGTTTTTAATAAGCCTAGATTAAATCTTGAATTCATAAGATAGCAACTTAATGGTTACTCGTGTATTTACATTTTAGGTTTTGCTGATTTTCCAGTTATAGTCTTAATTCTAGACAAAAAATGCATTTCAGTTCTAGTTGTAACTAAAAATAATTCAAGATTACATCATTTTTAAATAGAGTGAATTGTAGACATTAATTTTCCTTTTTATGTAATATTTTTTTCTGTTGGTTATTGATTTATTATTTTCAAATTATATTTTTAATTAAAGTTCAATAGATTTCTTCCACAGCTGTTGATTTTTTGAAATATCCTTATTGATTTAAACTTTAAACAATGTCCTTGCAATAATATTTCACAGTAAACATATCTTTATATAGACTTTAGCAGTGAATCATTTCTTTTCACACTTTCAACCTAATATTTTTAGAGCATTTTTTACCAGCTGACATTCTCACTTTTTCTTTCTCAGAAAATTTGGGTAATTTCTAAATAAACCCATATTGCCATTGAAATTGCCAGCAATTAGTTCCAATTTATTGTTTACAGATAAATTATCCGTTATCACATCCTCTATTTTCCACACAAAATTGTGTATTTTTCCATTTTTGTTTTGGTGTTACATAAAAATTGTATATATGTAACTTCTGTTTACAATATTTTATCTCTGCCAAAATGTAACTTTCATACATTAGTAAACATTTGGCAGTTAAATTGTATATTAATTTAATAAATATGATTAACCACCCTTTTTATCCCCCAAATTTTAAAAGTTGTCATTGTCTTTAAGCCAGGTGTCTTATAAATTGATAATGATATACTTTTCTAAATTCTTCATCTCCCAACTTATTCAAAATGCCAGGCACATTCTGTGTTAAAAGTTACAGAGAGATATCAGGGTATGTTTTGTAACTCATTCACTCTCTCTCTCTCTCTCAGAAATGATTGTCAATGTGACCTCATTTGCATACTTCATCTCCAACAGACCATGTATGTTCCAAGGACAATTTTTTTTTATTCTGTTTCAAATCACTTTCCAGTCTCTTATAAACTGCACATTTAGTTAAGTATCTCCCTTTGCTCTTTGAGCCCAAATTGTATCTTTCTTATCAATTATATTTAAAGCATTGTTTCAGACGTAAAATGTAATGATTTGTTTCCATGGTGTTCTGTTTTTAATACACTTAGAACATTATAAAGTATCATTAGCAACATTTGTCTTCTCCCTGCCTCTTTCTTTTATTCTTATTCTCCTGTCCTGTTTCCCTCCTCCTCATCTCAATGACAAATACATCTCACATGTTCTTTATATATATATATATATATATATATATATATATATATATATATATATATATATATATATATACACACCTGATCTCACCACTTTCCATTATTCCCCTTGTTCACAGAAGTTCTTACTGTTTTCAAAAGAATCTTGTTATCTTAAAAGAACTTTGTGAGATTTTTGCTGAGTACAAATGAATTCTCCATTATGTGCAACTATTCTGCTCTGCAATTGTATCTCTCATATCCAGTTTTATTGAAACTTCTCCTAACACTAAATGTATTAGGTTCTCAAACTGTATTCATTTAAACCTTTTAAATATTACAAACTACTTTGAGGTGTACTTTCCTGATTTTTAATCTAAGCAGATCCCTTTTGCCATCTTTATACATATATCTTAGGTCTTAACATTCCTTCATGTGAATTATGTATGTAGTTTGTGTTTTTCAACATCTTTCTTTATGTGTGCATTTCTTTCTCTCTAGTGCATCACTATTCATTCTTATTTCTAGCATTTGTAATACTTATTTCTATCTTTAATCTTTCTTCCTATATCTTACATTTATCAGCCTCATTCTGTCTCTCTTTTCCTCTCCACAAAGGTCAGTCTTTATTTACTCTTCCTTTCATTCTTTTCAGCTTCTGTTTCATGTCTGTATAACTTTGCTATGTTTTCTACATTTATCTTATACTTATTTTTTCCTTCCCTTTTCCAACATTTCTTGACTTGCTTGACTCTCACTCAGCTGTGTCACATTATTTTACTTGCCTCGATATTTCTTTCTTAAGCTTCCTTTCCTTCTCATTATTTTACTGATAGCATTGAGCTACAGTACTATCTTTACAAAATAATACTTAATCTCTATTTCTGTCATTGGTTATGAATTGTTCATAGTTCATCCTATTTGTGATTGATGTATCTTCAAGTTCTTTTATTAAATCATCTGACAAAAACTATTCTCCAATTGTAATTTTCAAATGCTTTTGACTTAATTTTTAACATTATTACTTCAACTGAGGAAGAAACTGTCTCCTCCAATTCTTTTTTCATACATTTCCATTGACTGTCATGTGTAGTTAGGATCCCAACAACTACTGTCTCCCTGTAGTTCTACATGCCTCTTTATTTGTTACTTAAGAAACTGTCAAAATAAGTATCTAGAAGGTATAATGATGCCTTCTCATTTTCATTCAGATCTATTCTTTCAATCTTACTCTGTTGCATATATTTATTCTCCTTCACTTTCCAGTGGACATCTCAACCATTTTTTTCTTATTCTCTAACACTACTTCCACCTCTTATATTATCATGTTCCTTTCTAAATTTAAGTCACTCTTCTCCAATAATAATTATGTTCCCTTTCCTTTTCATTATCATTCACAAAATTATACTAGGTATATTTTACCATCGTTTCTCTTAAAGCAGTGTTATTTGTTCAATACTTTATAAAAGTACAGTCATATCCTTCTCAAATAGACTCTTTCAGACAGTTCCCAGATTGTAAACAAGTGCCTTCTATTACTTTTACTGATTGGAGGTTTTAGAAAGGGACCTAAGGGGGTCAGCTCTCCAGAATACTCCAACCTATAACAGACATTTTTTTCTGGCTACCCAGCTTCAATATAGAGGGAAATGATTTCCTTCCAGGTCATAGTCTTATCGGATACTGCCATTGTCAAACAGCTGAACTGTCTGAGGGATCCTTCTTCCACATTGCTCTTGTTTCTGCTTCAAAATCCTGAAAGCTATCAACTCTGAGATCACCATACCTCAGAGAAAAGAGAATATTCTGAGAAATGGCATCTTGGCCTTAGTATATTTGTCCATTTTTTGGCCATTCAGTCTCTGTGTTTTGGGACTCACTCTAGCGGATCCCATCATTTCAAATGGTTACCCAGAAAGTCAGTACAGACTACTGTACTTAAAGTTATATCATTCAGCAAATCAGGAAACATGGATGTCTTGGGAATGAGCTACAAGAAGCTAAAGTACAGGGCCATCCACTGTAGTCAGTCAACACAAAAAGAAACACAAGTCACAGTTCAAGCCATGCAAGCAGTCCTAGGTAATTCCTAAACCTACCAACAGTTGCAGTCTTGCAAATTATGGCTGGAACTTGTAGCTTAACAAAACAATGATGTCTAGACAATGTGCAGAGTCAAGCAAAGGCAGTAAGTACCACAGCTCTGGAGTCTTATAGGAATATGACTAGAATTTGTAGCTTAACAGAAGAAATGTTCATGTACAAGAAGCAGTAGGACTAAAGGACTAAATCTAATCTAGACTATAGAATATCCAGCTGTTGACTAATAGTAAATTACCAAATGTCTGTCAGTTGATATTGAAGGAAACTACAGGAAAATATAGCTGGAGAAGATGCTACACAAGCAAATTTAAGTCTTAGTCACCAAATAAAATCCAGACTGTTGACTGAATTAGAGAGCTTTGACCTCAAGCAGTAACTCCGGTAAAGTTCTGTGACTATAAATAACTCTTAAATCATTCTGAAGATACATACAAACAATAACCCAGGTAGACTGAAACAGGCCTTAACGAGATCCACAATGAAAGCAAATCAAAAGTAAAAACCTTGTTGCTGTAGCTTAACTGTGATGGCACAGACTTGTGATATCATTAGTGCTACAGTAAGTGAACAAAAAAAAAAAAAAACTGAGGAAGTTAGTACTGAAACAACCACAACATACTAGTGGACACTTAGGTTAAACACCTGTTGCAATACTATCAAAGTTATAAATAAAAAGACAAAAACTTTTTTTTTAATTACCTTATTCATAAGCCAACAAACGATAAAAAATGTAATACTCTTTTAGTCATCCCTCAGCATTCATCTGCTGTTACTGTTTTCATCTGCCTTATTAGCTTTAGGAAAGGATAATACTCATTCACAGATAAATGGTCAATCCTGCTAGACTTGCCTGGCAATTCTGACACCTAAGTAAGAGTATGAGAAAGTGTCTGGGTTAGAACCTGGGAGTAAGCTAGCAAATGCTCCCTGTAGTATTTAATAGAAACAAAAGAACCCTGCAATCTGCCTACTTTAAATAGAAACAATACTTGCATATAAAACAAAAAAGTTATTAGGGAATTATAGTTAGCACAGAGAATAGTTCTGTGAAAAATCAAACACTTAACACTGTCTCTAGAGGCATTCTAAAAAGCCATTGACTCATAGCAGCACTGTTACTTAATTATGTAGAAACAGGATGCATTGTGTATTAAGTCTAGACTGTGTCATATTATAGGGACACAGGCTGTAGTCTTAAACTACCTTCAACAAACCGATGTGCTCCTGATGTATCCTTGTATATTGCCTCCTCTAATCCCTTGCCGTTCTTGCTGCTTTACTCTGCACCATCATTACCATGTTAGTGTCACCTCTCTGAAGGGTCCTTTAAGTGAACACAGTACTCTTTAACAGTTTCCAGAAATGGTCACAGTACTCCATTAGCTTCTCGGCTGAATAATAAAGTAGAATCACTACCTCTCTTTCATATACTTCTCTTCCTTTCTGAAATAGCACTAAATTAAAACTTTAAACATGCTTTTTTTATGCCCCATGCAGAGAGGAGCAACCATAGCATTTCATTATTTAATATAATCAGGCCACAAGTTTCTGTATTTATGAAAGTTACACATACATCTCAGGCAAGTTTCTTACTTGCCATTAACACAACAGTTAATATTCATTTTACAGAATCAGAACTTGGAAGTAGATTTATTAGGTTCCAGCAGACCTACAGTAACCTTCTAAATCATTCAGAAGCACCAAACCAAAGAAGGTGCACAAATTCAGGTAAAGTAAGACTCAAGGCTCTATACTAGAATAAAATACAATGGCAAGTTTGTTGTATATAACAGACTGCAACACAGGAAAATACACTTTGACAGCTATATACAGTAATTAAAACCAATCACAATATTCAGAGGTGTTTCACGATCTTCACTTTCAGCACAGGTTTAAGACTAAAGGTGACATTTAATCCACGTGCACAGTGTGCTCCCAACTTAGTCTGTCACTTCAGTTCTTTTAATAATCTGTTATCCATGTCATCCCCATCATTCACCTGCTAATATTATATAACCTTTAAATAACACAGAACAGTAAGCTGACTGCCAGATATATACACATTTTACTTCCCTGCATTCTGTTTGTCATTTTTCCTTATGGGAAACATATGTTCACTGAAAGTACTTTGTTGGCATCTCATTAGAATTCGTCACTTAAAAAGATGGCTATATATTTTTTGTCCAACATGTTAGTCTGTTGGAAAAATATCTCATCCTCTTTAACATATACAAGGCACAACCTTTACATAATAATACATGCCATCTCTGCTAACACTTTCCCTATTTATTTTGTGCATCAGTATTTATTAAATATCTGTTTCATTTTATTTATGAATTTTAAAGAATCTCCAAGTTTGTACACTCGTTCTGCATCTGACACAAATATCTTTTCATTCTTCTCAGTACTGGATCTTATGGCTGATTACTCCTTGAATTGTTCATAATTTTATAATACACAGGCTGCAGTCATAAGTATCATATTTGGTTCTTGTTTTTCTTTTACCTGATTATATGGCATACCTATCACTTTTAGCTATTAATTCAACCAGTTATTAAATCTGTGGAATTATGTTACTCTTCTTCTACATATATTTTAGCATCTATGTAATTCATCTATTTTTTTCACATAAGTAGGCCTGTACTTGTTAAAATTTCATTCTTTACCTATTAGAATTTATTCAGAATGGCATAGTAGTTAACCATATTGTGCGTTTTTTTCAGTATTTAGTTTATATTTCTTTTTTTTTTTTTCCACGTATTGTCTTTTTGTTTCACTACAAACAACCCATCCCCACAGTTTTTCCATACTGAATTTAGTTTTTAATTAAACAGTATCATGCCTTGACTTGGATACAGTACATTTTTTATCCTAAAGTATTGAGTGCACCTCTTAAATATACACTTGCATTACTTTTTCATCTGTGCATAGACTTGCTTTTACAGAGATTTTTGTATATTAAAATAGCTCCATTTATGCCAAAACAATCAGAATTCAGATATGAGAAATTGATAAGTAAAAAAATAAATGGATCACTGATGTCCAAAAAGGATGGCTTTGAGGATGAGGAAAATGTACAGCATTTAGGGAGTATAACAAAACTCAAAATGAGTATGATAGGGAAACATGTCATGTTTTTAACTAAACAGAAGACATTTTTAGCTAGTTCATAATAAGGGAAAATCAAACTTTTTACAGAACAATAACAGAACTATGAAAGGCAAAACGAAGGCTAGTAAGATAAAAAAATAAAGAGATGGACCTGACCAGAAATCAATGAAAAAAACAGTTCACTAAGTGAATATTTCTGCAATGTGATTGTGAAGGAAAAGAAAGGCATGTATGAAAAACAGTCATTGGTGATATTTGTGATGAAGGACTAAAGTCAGTCATTTCAAATAGGTAGAAGTAAAGAAAAAAAATGAAAGGTGCAGAATGCAATGAGGCCTGATAGGATTCATTCTAGAATCCTAAGAGAATTGAAGGATCTGATAACACCCTAAAGAAAAGGTTCTGAATGGCTGGAAGTTCCTTTTTACCAGCATGAGAGCAAGGCAAGGTTGGAAAGTGTTGGCCTATCAGATTGGTCTCAGTTGTAGGAAAAACATGGATTCATTGCTGAAGGAAATATCTGCCAGTGGTGCAGATAATCAAAGACAGCACTAATCCATAACAGGAATGAGAAGACCAATAAAAAAATCCATAAGAGTTTTTTGAGAAACTGGGGCATTCAGTCAGAAATGGATGTTAATTTAGTCTACTTAAACATTAGCAAGGCATTTCACAAAATATCTCATAACAAATTAGTGAAAAATTAGGAATGTTTAAGTGGATTCTAGAATGAATGGTTGAATGAGTAATGCATCTGCAGTACAATAGGAAACAGGTTTATTAGCAAGTGATGTTCACTCAGTAAAAGAATAGCAATTAGTTGGGGTAACATGGGGTAAGTACTGGGGATGGTCCTTTATACTGTCTTTGTTCATGACTTTGTAAAATATCTGGAAAGAATAGTTTACCTTTTTGCTGATACCTAACAAGGTGCAGAAAGGATAAGAAACATATGGTAAGATATGAGGAATTGTCTAAAACATGGCAACTTAAATTCAGTGTAAAATATGTAGAATATTATATTAACGACACAGAAACCCAGGGATGTAATACAAAAGAAACAAAAATGGGAGAGATCATGTCAGTTGGCTTAAGAGTCAGGATGTTACTACTAGGCAGCTAGATTGAGCAGCCATATATATATCCTAGCCATGCACTCTAAAAAGTATCACCAGTAAATTTGCCTCCATTCTTGGCCATACTGCTAATCAATGGGGTAAACTTATGTGGACCAATCCAATCATCAAAATTTAAACTGAAGGAGCCTAAAGTTTATACCATTTAATGTGGAAGAGAAGTTGTTTTATTCATGTTATGAAGTAAGTTGAGAGTTTTGGGTAAGGGTAGGTAATAGAAAGCGACAAGGACATTTAACAAGACAGTGGATCATAGAGAGAATAATTACAAATGGCAAAGTTATTACCCTTCTTTCTAGACAGCAGGCAGTACTCTGCTGAAGTATTTTGTGCAGACTAGAGACCTCATTAGCACCATGACATAAGCAGAATACTGGCAGTTTAGAGAGTGCCAAAAATGATGCTAAATATGCCTGAGAAGCCATATAAAAAGACAGAAAGAGATCAACATTTATATAGATATTCTAGTTGAAAGGAGGCAGAGTGGGGATGTGAATGCAAAGTGCCTGAAAATAAGTGCCTAAGGGACATTTATAATGTATATGAAAATACAATATCTCAAAGTAATAGATTGAACTGCAACTAATTTCACATAATTTGTTTGCCTCATTTTCCATAATATGCTGAGCAAGCACAAAAAGTTGTTTCAGTGGTTACACACAACTACACACACACACACACACCACTGCTTTATCAGCTCAGTAATTGGGGATTGAAAGTAACAGAGCTTTGGGTAAAATACAGGCAGTGTCAATTTGAGCACATTTCTGCATTCTTGTTATTTGATGTGAACTTGGATTTTATATTTGATTGCTATTGCTTTGCTGATGTTTGAGAATAATTTAAACTATCTTTTTTCTTCTATATAACTGCATTTATTTTATTTAGTATATCCTTTGCTGTTTTGCATACTTCTGTTTAACAGTTACTTTTTTAATTCTGTTTTATAACATTCTTTGTAATAAAGCACTGTAATAAAAGCTGAGATATGGTGTAACATTGCTGAAGAGGCAAAACAGTAACAGTCAGGAGAGATGAAAAATAAGCCTTCTGAACCAGAGTAAAGCTGCAGTGGGATCATTTAGACTGGAATAACATTGCTCCTTCACTGACATAAGTGTACACAAAAGTAAGTTCAGGGTGCTTGTAGACAACGTCAGACCAAATTCCTTCAAAGAAACAGTTGAGTGCCTTAAAGCAAGTACAACAACTGATAAGTTTTAGGGCTTTTAAGACAACAAAGAATCATAGCCAAAAATCCATGTCAGATGAATAAAACATGTTACTTAGCTGAAGTAGTGCATCACTATAGGATTTTTACAATGACTTCTGCAGAATTTAACATAGTATTTTTTAGTCCCAGAAGAAGTTATTTAGCAAGCCTGAAAGCATGTCTCAGTGTAATAAACTAAGCTAAAAATGGATGCATAGTGAGATCCAAGGTGTAGCAGTACATGCACTCTGCATCATGGGACTGTAAAATATATAGTGGCCAATGGACAAGGGGCCCTTTGCAACATTAATTTATTGTGGGGAGGGCACATTTGGTGATGCTGTGACACATCATGTGGCTGTAAAAGGTATAATGGGCAATGGAGAAACAGCCCTGTGCAGCATTAACTTATTATGAGGTAGTCGTGTTTGGTGGTGCTGTGACACATCTTTGAGTGCCAATCCCAAGTAAATAAAGCAGGAGAGGCTGTGATTATGACATTCCAGGACTACTGGAAAACACTGTGACAGCAAAATATTTGGAATAAGTTATTGCATCTTTTATACCAGCACCCATTACAGGTTCCATGACAGGAATATGAACATCATAAGTTTAATCCTGCATGCAATTAAAACTAAAAGTTTGCAATGAAATTTAAATCTAGTTTTACATGGAATGTAAAGTCTATTCACATTCCGATTGCATGAGAATCTGTACCTACTCACCCTTAATAACATATTATACCATGACCCCCCCCAAACGTGCACGCTGATTGGCCAGCGTGCCCGTTGTAAATCGAGTTATACTAATGGAAAAAGGTCCGGTCGCCCGGACTTTTTTCCATTAGTATAACTCGTTTTTTTAAAACACTGTCTTGCTAAGTTAAATGGGTCTAACATAGCGAGACAGCTTTAAAATAAGCAACAGAGATCTCCGTTGCTTATTTTAAAGCTGTCTAGCTATGTTAAACCCATTTAACTTAGCGAGACAGTGTTTTAAAAAAAAGCAACGGAGAAAGCAAGATCTCCGTTGCTTTTTTTAGTGTCTCGCTATGTTAAATGAGTTTAACATAGCGAGACAGTTTTAAAATAAGCAACGGAGATGTCCGTTGCTTATTTTAAACTGTCTCGCTATGTTAAACTCATTTAACATAGCGAGATTAAAAGCAACGGAGATCTTGCTTTCTCCGCTGCTTTTGCTCACAGCTCTGATGTACTGCACAGGCGCCGCAGTACATCAGAACTGCCGCGATGCCAGACATCTGCAGAAGGGCAGTAAACAGGCATTATACTATGCCATTATTTAAGAAAAGTAAAGTTTCTTTTCTTAAATAATGTCATATATAGCAATAACCACTTCTGGTGGTAATGCTAAATTTACCCACGGTTGGCTTTGTTTGGTCCCTCGGGCTTCACCCTCGGGACCAAACCACGCCAACCATGGGTAAATTTAGCATTACCCACACCCAGGCGTGGGTTATTGCTATAATCAGCTCTAGTATCACTGCATACCAAGCAAGAAGGAATTTTCCCTGCAGCATCTTCCTCCTTAAAATGAGTATACTTTGTAGTCTATGGCAATTGCATCTTTTACCTTCATTCAGGCATACTCCAAAATTAAAACTCTCATGTTATAAAGACTCAAAACTTGAATGATGATATTTCTTCTAAACTTGGAAGAATATGTTAAACTGTAATTTCCTATGCATTCTATAATTTTATAACAATAACTGGATGAATAACTTTTTAATTGTTAATATTTTGCTACCACAATTAAAGAATATAAAACACAGGTTGCTAAAATAAAACATAGATTCTTACAATTAAAAATAAAATGTTATAATTGCACAAATAATTTTGTATGCATAAAGGCAAGTAGTAAAAGCAAGCGCTGTCCTGTGAGAGAATAAGCTCATAGGTTCATAAGTCTGTAGGGTTATAATATGATTTGGCCTGGAAAGTCATTGAGAAACTTTGCCTAATCACCTTTATAATGATAAGGATAGACTAGTTCTCACTGGAGAGAGATTATTAATATTAATGTCAGACATAAATTTACAGTTACTCATTCAATTAATGAGTTTTGTTTTAAAGGTTTTCAGGCAGGTATTATGGTTTGCAGATGAAGTCTGTTCCAAAGATGGGTGATTCATTTGGAAAAAATGATCATCTCAGCTGAGCTGTTTGATCTGTGAAGATGAAGTTGGTTAAAAAGTAAGGGCGTCTTACAGAGCAAAAAATGCTAGGCAAAGATTGCCTTTCATAAGCCTGTAAGAGACTGAATGGAGGGGATAGAGATTTTGGTCTGCTGGGGTAGCTTAAACCATATATAGTCTCGGAAAAATCTTTGGGGGCCTTTCCAGTTGTGTAGGGGGCTTACAAGGGTACACTCCAAAGGCTGAATTTTATTCAGTAATGGGTTTACTGGTGGAGATCAAAGGGATAAAGAGATGTGTGGACATAGAAGAGATATTACAGTTTATAAACTGTGCGACAGAAGGACTTTCCTGATCACATTTGAGACATGCTAGTTGAAAGGGAGCTCATTTTCATTACACGTACCCAGGTCTCTAATAATAGGGTACGTTATAAGATGAATGCCAGTGTACTGATAAGAGGAATGGATAAGGTTTTAACAGAAGTAATTATGATCCAATTCTTAGTATTTAGGTGAGCCTCATGATGAGTGCATGTGGTGTAGGTTTGCTTTAAATTTGGGGTATTATGGGATGATTTGACAACAGCACCCAACTTGTAGTCTGCAAATTTGATTATCCATGAATCTGCAATGCTTGATTTTTACTTCTGAGAAGTAAATACCAAACAGAAGTGGCCCTAAGACTGGACACAGTTTATTTATCCTTTGTTAACTAGATTAGTCCTGCTAGACTAGTGGCCTTTTTTTCAGGGGAGAACCAAGGTAGCATATCTATTACTAGAGGAAATTTAGCCAAGGCATCAGTTATGATCTTTTTGACAGGTGTCATGGGATCTTTTATATCCCCTTGAGCTACTGCCAGTTCAAGCAGATGGAGCCTAGATTTAACATCTCATCCAAAGGATGGCGCACTCAAATGCAGAATCCCTGGCACAATCCCCCAATACTGCATTGCAGTATTAATTTGAAAACATATACCATTACCAGGAGAGGGAACATAACCCACTTCTAATATTTCAGCACCAAAGCAACTGATAGTAACATTTCTAAAGCTAATGAAGATACCCCTATTTGGCCTCTTTGAGTATGATTTGTAAGCCAGTTAAGAGAGACATGACTGAGTTCTCAGAATGTGTGTCACAGGCAGATATGCCCCCACCCCCAGCCTGCCTTACACATATTCTCAAACTGACACTCTCTTAATTGCTAAGCAGTGTATCTATTAATGTACAACTGTTATTTCCTGTGCGTAATAATTTTGATATAAGATACTCACATTATCTGTTACTAATGTGGCAACTTTCTGTATTTTTGCCTTTTCCAAGTTTTACAAAACTTTGTACTTATATTTTGTAATGTTGCAAATCTCTGTATTTGTATTCAGAGCTTTCCTCCTCGGGTCTCCACTGAAAATGGGCCACAAGCCTAGCTGGACTAACCCGGTTAACAAACAATAAATAAATACATAAATAATAAATAAATTAACACTGAACAGCATTCTACCATCTCCAAGGATGATGCCAAAATACCACCAGAAACTGATTGGCTTTAATAATTGGCTTAGATACTTGTTTCATTCCAAAGGGTTAAAATATTTGTAAGCCTGGTACAACATGGTTGCCAGGGATGATCTTCACCTGTCACCGCTAGATTTTTGGATATTGGCCAAAACATTATTCACCTCTACAGTGCATTTTTGTAAGGCATTGCCAAACAGACAAACCTTCCAACAGCAAAATCTGCTCAGGATAAGCTTAATACTAGGAATCCCAACAAGAAAATGCATTCCATAGAAGCTCTCCTCATCCTGCAGAATGCTGATATTTGTGCAGTTACTGAAGCATGGTAAAAGACAAGGAAAGTACCCTGGCTGTGCATGGCTATAATGTCTTTCATATGTTCTGATCACTCACTACACATGAAAGAGCAACAGGTGGAGGTGTATTTATCCACAGAAAGGATAAGCACACTTCAGGGATGGTCTAACAATGTGACATCCTTGACCTACTCCATGTCCAACTAACCATATGAAAATCCATTACCACATCCTTGCTAGCTACAGGTCCCCCATCATGAACCAAGAAACCCATAAGTCATACCTGAATTTACTTGAATTATGAGCCATTCAGTCCAATACCATACCCATGGTAATTTCAACTGACTCTCCGTTAACTGTGAAGCATACATGACCACTAACATGAAGGCCCAAAGATTTCTCAACTTTGTCAATGCAAATGCCCTGGAGCAACTAGTCTGCACTCAGAGTAGGGGTAAAAATATCCTAGACCTGATACTCACAAATATGGGAGAGCATTGCAACCCCTCCAAATGTGATGGCTTCACTGTTAGATCAGATCACAAAGTAGTCTCCCTTAAAATAAATGTAAAACTAGATCCCCCCCACCTAACCCCAAAAACCTTTAAGAACTTTTCTAAGGCAACGTACCTCCTATTAAGTGATGGCATAGCTAGATTCCAAGCTCCCTTAAACCCAGAAAACACAGAAGCCTATGCGGAGGTGTACACAAAAGCCCTGTACAATAATATACACAACAGCATAGAAACAGCAGCACCAGATTGAAATAAGCCTAGAACAAACTGCAAAAGCAAGACACCCTTGTGGACCCCTGGTATAAATAGGTTGTACAACAAAAGAAAGAAAATTCTGTCTAGAGTTAAGAGAGAATATGCACAACAGAGCAAAACCTCCCTCATTAGTATAAACAAATAAGTCAGGCGAGTAGTCAAGTCTTCAAAAGCAAATTTTGAGGCAAAAATAGCCTCCCAAGCTAAGGCTAAGGCATTTATCAGTTATATCCACAATCTTAAGGGCAACACCCAACAATGTGCAGAATTAGTTGTAGACAGCATCATCTATACTCAGCCAGAAGATATAGTAAATCTGCTGGCCAGTAAATTCAGATCAAATTTCACCTCCCCATCATCTCCAGGTATCCCCAAGAAATACTTTCTACCATTCATCACCAAAGAACAGGTTACCACTGCGCTCTTTAAGGCTAAAAACATGGTTTTGATGGTTCCTTACAGTATCCCAGGATGCCTCTTAAATACATTGAAACAAGCCCTATCAGGCCCACTAGGATCTCTGTTTAATCACAGCCTCCAGACTGGCTATGCCCCTGCGGGGTGGAGCACAGCAATGATCATCCCTCTGCATAAAGGGAGACCATCAACAGACCTGGGAAACTGCAAGCCTATAAATTTGACTAGTCTTATATGCAAGGGCCTGGAAAGAATAATCGTGCACCGGATAAATGTCATAGGTAACTTCCAAACAGTGGACTCAAGCCAGTTTGGCTTTGTCAAGGGCAGTACATGCCTGTTTAATCTGGTAGATGACTCTGAGAAAGTCTATAGGGCCATGGATGAAGGTACAACAGTGCATACTGCCTATTTGACACAATTCCCCACTTGGGTATTGTAGATAAACTCACAAAGCTGGACATAAATCTCTACATCACCAGATTGTTAGCCAAATGGCTTATGTACAGGACACATGTTAGAGTGGGTGAATCCAGATCCAACAAGAGGACAGTTACTACTGGTGTGCCACAAGGCTTAGTGCTAGGACCTTTCCTTTTGGAAAATACTTTTCTGAAGTCAAGGCTAATGTGGAAGGCCTTTGGCTGACTAAGTTTGTTGATGACTGCAAGTTGGGGGCAATCACTGAATTCCCCAGTGATGTAGACATCTTTCAGAAGGGTCTGACTCAGACAAGTGATTTGTGCCAGAGCCACAGTGCATGTTCATACCCTTTGGAAGTCAAATATCTTTGCAAATTACAACATTAATAGCACACCCCTAAGAGTGGACTCGGAGGTCAGAGATCTAGGTACACAGATAAATAGTAGCCTAAACTTTGAGTGCCATGTGTTTAAAGTGGTGAGGAAGTCCTTCTATGTGGCACAGCTTATAAATAAATACATGGCATCCATATTCAAGGAAGTTATAGTCCCACACATCCTCATCAGACCAATAATCAAGTACAATGCATCCTTTGGCATGTACTTGACCAAGCACTTGCAACAGCTGGAGTGGCCTCAGTGGTTCCTCATAAAGAAAATACAGGGTGTAAACAACATGTCTGATACAGATAGACTAAAAGCCCTATCCCTTTACTGTGTTTCCTACTGACTATTTAGGGGAGATACATGCCTAACCTACAAAACACTCACAAATCCAACCCTAATAGAACTGTTGCACATTCACAAGACAGCTGCAAGAGGGTCACCCAATTTAGGGATCTTAACCTGGTCTGTGACATAAACAAAACATGCTGGAGAGACAGATATGTGTCTCAGAGATTGCCCCTTCTTTGGAACAGGCTTCCTATTCATGTAAAGCAGACCCCTTCCCTGGCCCTTTTCAAACACAGACTGGATCAATGGATGGGGAATTCTAAATTCAATCCTAGGGTGTTGCCCATATCCCTTATGGACAGGAGCACTCTATACAACACTCAAAGGCATAGATACTAATCTAAGCCATCTTCTAGCCCCTAGGGATCAAAAATCAGGTAAACTGTAGGTATTGTCTAGGCTTGTAAGGGCACTTCAGCCATTATCCTAATAATCTCCTATGAAGCTATGAACTATACAGCAGATAAACAGAATAAGCATTAAAGATGAGACTTGACAGTTTGCTTATGTTACCTATATGGGGGAATGATGTCAAAGGCTTTAGCAAGGCTGTGGTAGGCAATAGAGACAGTCGGGCATTCATCTAAAGCTTCTCTTACCTTGCCAGAAAAATCAACTAGGATGAGAACCATAACCAGCGCTTAACTAATCCAAATTAATTGTGGACCAGAGAAAGACTGGAAGTTACATATGCCATTGTAATTAGTTCAATGATAATCTATTCTACTGGTCTCAAACTCACAGCCCTCAGACCTCAAGCAGCCATTAAACTAAAATAATTATAGATGAGAGAAGTGATTACATTACTTTTCTAGCTACACTGCCTGCATTTCTTTTTGTCTTGGAGACTGTGGCTCTTGCCCGAGTTTGCTAGTCCTCACACAGCACCAGGGTTTTACTGATTATGCTAGTAAGACTGATAGACCTGCAGTTAGCATGGTGTGTTGTGTGTCATCCTTGTGGAAGAGAGCAGCTGTTGCTGTTCTACAAATTTCAGGTACAGAGGCTGTATATAAACTAAGGTTAAGCAGAGTTAGGAAATATTTAACTATATCTGCAAGCAACCATTCTAGAATACAGTCAGGGTCTATGGATATAATGTTTTAGTTTTGGGAAGAACATATTTCACTGGATCAGGGGAGACAACAGGTAGTATAGTCGGTAAGAAAAGAGTGGGATAGATGACATGTGTAAGGCATGAAGCTGGAACTAAAGGATATTAGCTATAGTTTCTGCAATGGTTTGGGATGCACCATTGGAGATATGTGCAGATCAAAACTGGGTGTTACTTTTCAGTTTCCTACTGTAGCTGAAGAAAACCTTGTGGCTGAGTTTAGAACTGGAAGCAATTCAAAATTCATAACTCACTTTGCCTAAGAGTCTTGTTTAATACTTTTAAGTTATTTTTATAGTGTGGCAGAGAGAGTTTTTTTTTTTTTATTTTAAGAGTCCTGAGTTTTTTCTTTTTTTTATATATATCTAACTTATATGGGCATTCCACCATACTGGCTAATTTCTGAATTTATTACTCTTCTTGTGGCAGATGAGAATGCCTCTTCTATACATCTTTCCATAGGAAAGTAGAAATCTGAGGAGCATGGTAGCCTTACATATAGGCATACTATGCTGCTACCTAGGGAACTGTTCTTCTAGGACACTTTTTCCACTATTTATTTACTTTTTAAAGCATTGAAACACTGCATTTCTCTACTGTAAAAATAAATATATATAGTGGGGAGGTGCTGTATAATTGACCACTCAGCTCATTTTACACTTAAATGTTGCAAGGTTTCTGCTCTGTGGGAGGTAGAGGGGTGGGCAGAAGAGAAAGCCTTAAATATAAAGTAAATTTTGTGAACACAGTATTGAAAGAGAAGCTGAAGGGTCCACTGGCAGTAGGAAGAGGTATTTTTTAAAGGTGCTGCCAAAGCAACCAGACACTGGTGTTTGGCAGTATACATTGCTCTCAATTTATTTGCTTGGGGATTAGTACAAAACCAAAAATAATCCGGCAGGAGGGGAACAAAGGTCCAAAATCAGGGAGATATTTTAAATATAAATCCATCTAATTTAAAATGTTAGTGAGACAAGAGCTTTTCATCAACATGTATTTTCTGAATAAAAAAGTATGAAACTCTAATGCTTTGGCATTATTTACCTGCTATACCCCTCAGTAATATACCAAAAAAAATCAACCATTTTAAGAGGAACATGGCAACAATATGAGGTAAAATCTGGGATGGTTTAAAGGTATGGTTGATGGCTATGTAGGACAGAAAATAGAAAACTTTTTTTAATGAGAACAGGACATCTGTGATATGCAGAGGCAAAGTAGTTGTAATTGCTGGGGCTATCTGTGAAAGAAAATGGCTAGCTGTCTGCTCATTCTTCTGGCTTTGCAGGATGAATGTGATTTTATGTGAATCAGTACTGTATTCTTTAACATCTGGCAACTGTTTGTGGGGAGCAAAGGTGGTGAACATTACATAGCTATCCTCTTTTATCATTATAATACATTTGATGTGTATACAGTAGCTATAACTCTTCAGTGGGGTGGGTGTTAGCTGGATGAAAGTAACAGACCCTCTTGACATTTGCTCAGTTTGAACAGTCACTGTCTAGCTTTGCAAAACAGGTGTACATTTGCATGAAGTAAGGTGGACTACTTTACTGTATGTTTTTATTAAAAAAAACATTATATGAAGTTCCATAGATTGGGACGAAAGTGCTTACCAGGTACTAGTAATTCTATTTGTTTATTGTTTAAGTTGATTTTAGTAGTTTAGCAGCTGGCTTTTCATTTGGGCGGCCACAGTGGTGCAGCGGTTAGCATTGCTGCTTCACAGCAAGAGGTTCTCCAGCTTGATTCTCGACTAGGGTGCCTCCTGTGCAGAGTCTGCATGTCCTCCCTGTGGTCATGTGGGTTTCCTCCAGGTGCTTTGGTTTCCTCCCAGATCCTAAAGACATGCTGTAAGTAGATTTGACACTCTAAATTGGCCCTAGGTGTGCGTGCCTTCTGTGGAAGGTTGGGCGCCTGGCTGGCAACTCGACACCATAAAACTTCACTGCCAATCATGAGCAGACAGGTGATCCACTGTGGCAACCGCTAACCGGGAAAAAAAGAAGAAGAAGCAGTTGGCTTTTCATTTATTTGTTTTTTTTCTTTTGACTGTTTTATGGGGAGTTTTTTTGTGTGGTTTAGTTTGTGTTTTTGAAGCTTTTTAGAGAGAGCATTTCTTTTTATTAAACAACTTGCAGTACGTTACTGTGACTGTTATTTATGTATTGTTGTTTATTTTACCACAGACACCTAAAATGTATAGAGTCAGTAAAGTAGCTGTACTTGATGAATACGTAGACTGTCTGTAGATAAGTGAAATTCCTTTCATGTTGTTTGATCACTACTAAGCAATACTCACTGATGTGGTATGACAGAAGTAGTATCACCCATTGCATTATATTTGCAGACAGTGTAAAACTAGTAGTGCTATGACTTATGGTTGAGTGTTGTTGGAGGCAGGCCTGCAGTGTATTTAAAAGTAAAAGTTAACGATAATTTATTTCACTTTCCATCACAAACATCAGCATGTTAAGTGGTTATCTTCATTTGTCTGACAGCAGCAGGATGTGTGTGAAAGCAACTGCTCATTGGCAAAGTGGTGCAGTGAGTAGCATTGCCATTTCACTTTGCTTGGCCCAAGTTGACTTCTTGGATATGGGCTTCTTCTGTGTGGAGTCTGTATGACTTCTCTTTTTCTCTCTGGGGTTTTACCTATATGCTCTCCTTTCCTCCACCAACCCATTGACATATTGTTTGTGAATTGGCATTCCTCCAGTTTGCCTGTAGGTAATCAGGCAGTATGTGATTGAGTGTGTGTGTAAAATCATTGTCCCCACACACCAAGGCAGCATAAGTGGATTTTGAGACAGGCCTAGTAGAGACTTGTGCCATGAACCCCATCTAGTTTTAATCTGGCCCTGCTCACAGAAGTGCATGGAAGGTTACTGTAGCTTGTGTGGAGGAGGGGAGGTTGGGGATGATGCCATTATTTCTTTACCTTTCCTCCCCAACCTCAGAAGTGTACACAGGACACTAGAGCCTGTGTTGAGCTGCTGACATATGCAATCATATAGTTTCATCACAAACTTCAGAGGTGTGCGTAGAACATCACCATAGCTGGAATAGGTGCAGTGTACTTTTTAGGAGTAACAAGTTGGAAACATTACTGTGATCATTATTTTTTTCACTTTCCCCACAGTCAAACATCAGATGCATATAAAGGTGGCTATCTTTTAGAGCAGGGTTAGGAAGCATTCCATTTGTGTGCGTCTGACAGCAACATATTGTAATATGTTATGTTCTATTCTTTTCTTTTTGTTCAGTTTCATTCCAGTCTGACATCAGAAGGGTACACGGATGATTATCTTTTAAGGATAGGAGTGAGAAGGTATGTTGTATATGATGCTGCAAATTGAAATATGTGACTGTGGTCCCTTGTGTATTCACCTTCATCCCTATCTAACACCAGAGGCGGAATATACTTGAAGATAAGTATCTTTTTGGGGGGTAGGAAGGTTGATATTATGCCCAGATATAATTTATGTACCTTGCAAGTATTTTTTTCTCAGTTTATTGTGAATTGCTGTTTTGTCAGCTTTGAGCATTAAGCCTTGGATGCAATTTATTTCTACTCTGAAATAAAATAAAAAAAAAACTGCATTTCTTTCATTACTCTTGATTTTTGTTCAGACCATCATTAAATTAAAAGGTTGCAAAAAGCTCTAACATGTACTTCAAAGGATCTATAACCCCATGGCTTCTGAGGCCCTCAGCTTAATTCAGCTATTTCCTTCAGATTTATTGCAGATTTATTGCAGTGTAGTCTTGTCAGTTTGGGTGTATTGAAAGGATGCAGGAAAAGTACATTTGGAAAGGAAAACTGCATTTCTTTCCTAATCACGATTTATTCAGCCATCATTGGATGAAAAGGCTGCTTAAAAAAAATCTAAAATGCTCCTTAGACCAACTAGAAGCCCCCCCCCCCCCACCGCGATGCTATCTGACGGCCTAGCAGTCCATAGATACCTTGCTTAATTGAATTATTTATTCCACAGTTATTAGGATGCAATCTTGCCTAGTTAAGATATGTTGAATGAATGAAGGAATTGCAGTAAAAAATGAAGAGTAGGATAAATTGTGAAAATAGAAGAAAAAAGTAATCAGGATGGTATTGGAAGGCCATGGTGGGTGGAAAACATGGGACACTAGGTAACATGTGTATTGGGTTAGTGGGCAATGGGTGCCATTACACCTAAGGCCAGCCCTGCTAAGGCAAGTAAGACATCATGAATGGGTCTGTTTGGCACAATGTGCCAGCTGTGCTTGTCCAGGATATTTGTAAGTAGTAGTATGATAGCTTTAGAGTAATCCTGAAATACTGTGGGTTTCATGGGTGGGGAAACTTGTACTGAGGGTGAAAATAAAAGCTAAGTGATCAGTCAGATTCGACCAGGGAGGTAGAGGCAAATGGAGTGGAAAAGGAGGGAAGCAGTTTACAAGGACAAGATCAAGTATGTTAAAGTACCTGTTGGGATCAGGGTCAGTTAGTACTAGGGGGTTGATATTCACAAAGTCAGGGATTCTTTGAAACAATATATTGAAGGTTGTACACCATTCCCATTTGATAACAGCGATAATTATCATCTCCCATAAATGGTATTGGACTTGATAGGTAGCTTATCTCATTTGTTTAGATAGTCAGTAAACTCTGTAGGGGACATGGAAAGGGATGTATAAGCAGCAATGATGGGGCAGGCAGGTTTATTGAGATATACTGGTAGCTCTGAAAGCACTAGGCTTAATCATGTAATATCTGCCATGAGACAATGGGATGCTTAATAAGTATGGACACACTCCCACGGTTACTAGAGGTCCTGAATACATAATAAGCACAATACCCTGTTAAGGAGGTAGTGCAGTTGTTGTTCTGAAAGTAACTCACAGTATTTTTACACAAATATGGGTACCTTCAAGGGTAAAGTAAGCTTGAAACTCTCAAGTTTTATTGTTTAAAGATCAAGTGCAAATGACAAAATTAGAAATAAATGTAATATTTCTATTCCAGCTGTTATGCATATCCCCTGTCTTCAGTGAGCAGCATGCTGTACATGGATTGTCCTATAGTATTGTAAAAGAAAAAAAATGTGCCACTCTGGTTACATAGTGGGATAAAGCCCTGACTACATACCAGGTAGCACAGGTTTGATTAGTGGCTCAGGTGACTGACAGCATGACAGGGAGGGATAGGTGTATACCCATCCTGAAGTAGGAGGTGTTTACATGGGCATTCCCAGTAACATCTCTGGCAAAGGATGGAGTTTGTGTAAGGGATAATGTAGTCTGAAGGGATTAGGGTGGGAGAAAGGCTGACCTTCTGTGATGGTTGGGAAAGATACTGCATACTCCTACTGCACACCCACCTCCACAACACAACCACGTTATCAGTGAGAGAGAGAGAAAGGAAATCAGGGGTAGGCCTTAAAGTAAAAATCACCCAGCAAATGTAGGACAGCACTGCCACTCCCCCCCCCCCCCAGAATGCCTTGGACCCTAGGTAAAGAATCAGTATTAGTCATAGGGGAAAATGAGTAATTGGGTGTGGGACACTGGGGATGACAGGTTCAAGGTCACCCCCCCCAAACAGAAAACAAAATGTTCTATAAAACCCTGACAGTAATGTTGACATTTAGAGGTTTCTGAGTATCACATCCAGAAGTCTATTTTTCAATTTCTCCAAGCTTTTTGAGTTTCTAATACTTTGATGAGAATGGACCCCATTCCTAAGTCAAAATATGATTAAAGTCCAGGAAATTAGTATTGTTCCAATCTTTGATGTTAGCCAGAAGTGCTCTTTGCAATACCCGCACTATGCCTAGTAATGACTCCTCCTGCAATTCATATGGATTTACATGTATTGATAACATATCTAAGCAGGATAGTATATTCTTTTTTATAAGACCCATTGCATTTACAAATCCTGTTATCTTATGACTTTGTCTCTGTCTGTACATAAGACACTGTAGTCACTGGGTGTAGTAGTTTCAATGGTCAATGCTAATTTTGTCTTCTTTTCATAGACCACTATATCTGGTTTTCTCGCATCTATTTTTTGAACTGTTGGTAATGGGTGATCCCATGTGATAAAAACTTCATCATTTTTTGTGATGCTTTCTGGCTCATATTTCCAAAGTTTTTCAACTACTCCAATATTTTAATGTTTGCACAATCCCCAGTGCAGCAGTCCTGCAACATTATTATGCCTTTCAGTATACAGTCCTTCTGCCAATAGTATATCACAACCAGCAAAAAGATGCATGACCGTGTCCAATTCTGTTTTACAAAACCTACATTTGTCAGTCCTGCAACATTATTATGCCTTTCAGTATACAGTCCTTCTGCCAATAGTATATCACAACCTGCAAAAAGATGCATGACCGTGTCCAATTCTGTTTTACAAAACCTACATTTGTCTGTTTCTCCTACATGTTCATTGGACTGTGTAAGTAGTTCACTATCTTGGGCTATCAGTATTAACCTTTCAACTTTTTGGTTTAAATTCACCTCTTCTTAACCATTCCTGTGTTCAGTCCTCATCAATATGAGGTTGATCCAAGAGTTTCCTATACTTGCAACTATATTTATGCATTTTCCACGTTTCTTGCCTTCTCATCTGATCCTTCTTATGTTTTTTCTTTTGTTTTTTTGGCACATTCAGTTGTTATCTGATTTTATCTACTTCTGGTATGACTTCCATTTCCACTTGACACCAATATGCTTCTGCTAAATAAACTAAGCAGGAGAGTCATCTCAGATTTATTCTTCTCAAGTTTTAAAACTTTCACTACACTTGGGTCTTGTGAGGTCAGCAGATAAGTATGCAGTCCTACAATTGCAGATCTATACATGTGGTCAGTTTGAAGGAGGCTCATGCATTCTTCAAAATGGGGAACATACATAGTCTTAGTATAGACTGTTTGTTTTTTATAAATCATTTGATGAGCATGAAGCATCCTCCTTGCTTCACTGTCTAACCGATCCAAAACCTTTTGAGGGCCAGTCAATCACTCCAAAACTGTAAGTTAGGACAGGAAGAGCAAATTGATTTATAGCTTGGACTTTGTTCCTAGATGTCAGTGCTGTTTTCAGTATTAATTTTAGTCATCTAAAATACTTCTTACTAAATTTTATTCACACTTGTTCATGTTTTACTGTTGATCCTTCATCAATTCCCAAATATTTATGCACTCCCTCTTGCTCAGGTTCTTTCATATCACATTCCTGACCCAAGCTGCTGCTTTCTTGCTTTAAAGGTTGCTTTTGCACATTTATCAAGATCAAATGATATTCTTATATCACCTGAATACGTTTTGACCACTTGCAGTTGTGCTTTCGTTCACAAAAAGAAAATGAAAAGTCTTTAAACTTTGTTGTTTTCTAGGAGCCAAATTGTACCCATGACATAATCTGTTAAGTAGACAGCTTAATGGATTAAGGGCTAGACAAAAGAACAGCAGTAAACTTAACTCACCCTGTAGTTATCCCCCTTTGAATTTATATCTCTGGAATAATAATTTGGAGTTGTTTGCCACTGTTTCATGGTCACTGTAATGTAATCAATCAGTGTAGGGTGTATCTTATACATTTTAAGCACTCTTTTATCCATGAATGTGGCATACTGTCAGATGCTTTTTTTTGCAGTCTCTCCATGCCATACTTAGATTCTTTCCCTTTTTACAGTCCTCCATTACGACTTTATTTAATAACAAATGATCCTTTGTTCCATATGACTCTTTTGTTACCCTTTTGTTCTATTGCCATGATTGAGATTTTTTCTAGATGACTATAAACTCTGTCGGCATCAATTGTGATGTGTAGTTTATACATCATCAGAATGCAAGTTATTGATCTGTAGTTTTTAGGATAGCTTGTAGGTTCTCTCTTAAGTAGGAGTATTGTTTTTCCTGTTGTTAAACAGGTTGGTGTCTGTTCAGGGTGTGTATATAAATAGTTCTTACAGCTAAATCTTCATGTAAAGATGTTAATATTTTTAGCCAGAAGTCAGGTACTGCATCTGAGCCTGGGGGTTTCTGATTAAACTTTGCTTACACCTCTCTGGCAGTTACTTCTTCCCATTTTAGTACCCTGTACATTTGAACAACTTGTTTCTTTTACTACTTCTGTCCGTTCAGCATCTTTGTTATGTTCCACAGGATCTTCATAGATATTTCTCCAAAGAGCATCTATTTCTTCTTTTTTTTTTTTTGGTGGTGTTTCATTTCCTTTTGCCTTGTTTCCCAATTCTCTATAAAACGTTTTTGGTTCATCAATAAATTACTTATTTTGTACTTTTATTTTATATTTATCTGCATATCTTCTAAGTTTTTCTGCCTGTGCTAATATTTTTAGTTTATTATTTGCTATAGTACACAATAGATTCTGATCTGTTCTGAGACTGCACATTTCTTCTATCACCTCTACATTCTCTTCAGTTTCATCTTGTGTTATTCATTGCTCTTTCATATGGGAATTCACTGGCCCATCACTCCACAACGTTGACTGCATCAACGTTGCCACAGTTTCCTCTTCCTCCCCTAGCTGTGCAACTCTAACTGAACTTTTTCACTAGTTTCCTATGGAAGGCTACAATGTATCTTTATATGGTGAAAACTTGAAACCTCGCAGAAGGTGCAAAATAGGCTAAAGAATAACAGGGACTTAGTCCGTGTTCGAAAATGTTCTGATGAAGTTCTTGTTAAAGGACAAAAGCGCTTAACTTATTTCAGTATTGAGTGAGCATTTTCTGCTGGTTGAGCATTTTTGGTGTTTTTGTTCATCTTTATATAGCAACTGATCAGATGTTTCCCGCTCCACTGTTTTTTCCTTAATTTGGGGATACATTGCTCTATTCTGTTTTGATGTATCAGAATTAGATTTTTTACACTAAATCCTTCACTTTGCAGGTAATCCATAACTTAAGTTTTTATTTCTTTAACTTCTTCATTACTAATCCTCATTTCCACTTTTCCTCTGTTTTCTTATTATTTGTATTGTAAAATATTCGATATCTGGATGCCTTTGCCTGTATTTTTCTTCAAATATCTTTGGTACTGTTCTTTTTGTATTGATTAGTTTTGCTTTCTCATTTGCATAAATATTGCACCATATTAAATATCTTTTTCTTTCACATGTCCATATTTCTGCTTCAGATGTCTCCTCCTCCTGTTTCTCCTTATTGGGGAAATCGTTGTTCCATCATACTGTGATATAACCTGTGTTTGATTTTCTACATAAATCCTTCACTTCACGGTTATTCCATAACATCAGCTTCGACTTTTTTAACTTCTATTTTACTAATCTTCTGTTCTATGTTCCCTCTTTGTGATCTTATTTTTTTTGTATTGTGAAATTTTCCATATCTAGATGTCTTTACACATATTTCTCCTTGAATATCTTTGGGGCTGCTTTTTTATTGATTAATTTGGCTTTCTCCTTTGCATAAATATTGTACAATATCAGGTCTCACTTTCTTTCCCATGTCCATATTTCTTTTTTATATGTATCAAAAATCTCTAGATTTTGTTCTTTATATTTTTGCACTTCCTCAGTTGCTTCTTTTCCAAATGGCCTAAGTTTCCTTGGCCTATATAATGTTTTTCATAAATCTGTTGTATTAATGAACACAAATTTGCATCTGATGCTTTTAACAGTTTTTCTTTTGCAAGTATTTTTCTTTCCTCTAATGTCTCACTTTATCTTTTTGTATATCTTCCATCCAGAAATTCTGGGCTTCTTGCAAAATAGTAACAATACATAATTTCTCTTTTATCCTGAATAGGCCACTGTATCATCTTTGTGGCTCTTTTTTGGCCTATCAGTTTGTGTGATTTTTGTGGACTACTACTTCCTTCTACAATGGGAGGGGAGTGCATCCTCCCCCTGGGCCTGGCCTTGATCCATTGTAGGAATGTTTCCATGTCTTGAGGATTCTACATAGTAATATTTCCAGTCCTGGCACTAGTGTACCTACCAGGATTGGCCATTTTTTTTATCCTGGGACTTGTGGACCCACCTGTCTTTTTTTTAACCTACATCTGTCCATGATATATGCTATATGAAATCCAGTCTATATACCAGTGTTGTCTTGGTGAGGTTTTGTAAAAAATAGGGTCCACCTTGAGAAGGTTCTCACCAAGACTTGAGGATGAACTCAGTTACAACAAACTTCAACTACTCTCTTTTGTTTGCTTATTGTATCATCTCTCCATTCAGATCCCACAGAAATTCCCTGTATCAAATTACGCATTTCATCACAGTTTCAGATAACCGCAGCTGACGGGGTAAAAACTTAATCTATCTAAAGAAGAATTTAAAATCTGTTTTCACATAATCTGGGGGTTCTGAGAATATGCAGCCAGGTAAAGCTCCTCAAAACAGTACCAACAGCCATAGCCCTGGAAGAAGTATCAAGAGAGTCATAAACACTCTGTAAACAATTATTAGTGACTTGTACAATGGAAGAAACTAAATTATTTAGATCAGATTTTTAGAAAACATCCCTCATACCTTTACAATTAGAATAAACTTTAACATATGAGCCTGAAAATTAAAAATTCTCAAGATGAAAGTTGCAGAAGCATACACTTTATCACATACTTACCAATAATCTTCCCATCCTTATCAGAAAGAGTAGGATTAGAATTAAATAAATGTTTAGCAGCAGGATTAACTAAAGCTATAGCTGCTGTGTCAGGTTTGGGAAGAGTGTATAAAAACATAAAAGATTAAGGAATTTTATATATTCTATCCTTTAAGGTGCAACTGGCTGACTATCAGGAAAACTGCAAGCCATGACACACACATCCTTCAAGGCTGACAGAACTATAGGAATGGGTGAAGGTTCTGGAAATTCCCTCTATAACAGCTCATAGTATTTTCTGAGGGACTGAGAAACCTCAGTGTTCTCCCACTGAAAACACTGGCCTGGCACATTCTGAAAACAGTGTCAGAGAAAGAACCAACCCCCCCCCCCCACACACACACACACACACACACCTCTGAGTCTGAATCAAAGATTTGAGGAGAAAACCCTGTATCTGTTTTTTCATCTTCTAGTCCACAGTCAGAATCTTGAATATCTTCAGGAAGAGGCATCTGACTTTCTTTTACCAGAAACCACCTTACAAGAAGCATCAGAAGCCTGAATTAAACATGAGCCAGACCTTGCAAATCAAATCTCATCTAAGGAAATTTGAGGAGTAGTATATACATGGTTAGTTTTCTGTTTCTTTTTGAGAGAAAAAGTGTCATTAGTGGCCGCACCAGCTTCCCTAGGGATGGGCACAACATTCTGGCAAAACAGGGAAGTCTTACCTGTTCTCTCTCCCAGGACCAAAAAGAATGTCTGTCCCTTGCCCACTGAGGGGCACCCCAACAGCTTCAGAAGATGTGGCTAACCCCCGGTTCATAGCAGCTGTACATGTTACACCAGAAAGATCTGGAGTACAAGAGTGATCTGAGGAAAAGCAATGGCCATAGCAGAGTTATCCACCTGCAGTTAAGGCAAATTGCTAGCATACTATGGTGGAAAAAGTTGTCTGCGTAACTTCTTCTTTTTGTCGCTGGAAGAAGAACAAACTATGATACTAGTAGTTTGTTCCATGTTCAAGTCGAAAATGGTGCATCTTTCACAGAGAAAACAAGCAGCAAAAGTCCGTAAAATTTAAAAGTTACTTTTACACACACACACACACACAAAACTTCAGTAAAATCACATTAAAACATGTTTCCAGCTGCAAAATACAAATTAAACAATTTATCCACAGAAAAACGTTTTCCAATTACTTTAAACAACTTTTAATCTGAAAGAAAATAGTGCTCTCTCATTTAAAAGTACAATATGGTCTCATGACAGTCCCTTAAAACACAAACTCCTATCTTAAAAATAACTTTCCTTAATAGTAAAGTATTTATAAACAAATTAAAATGAAAGATTTTTCTCCAAAAGGAACTTATCTGCTCAACAAAGGAACAGCACACACCAACTGTCAAAAGCCTCAGAGGTGCATACTCTTCAGATGCAAGTGTTGGTGTCCAAACTTGTCTTTTTAGTGAGTTCAGCTTGAGCTTGACTGATGGTTTGGCCTCATGTAAGGTGCCCTGAAACTTTGGAAGCTAGCTGGTTGTTATATCCTTGGAAGGATTTAACTCATAAAGTTAAGACTACTGTAGCAGTGATCAAAATGAAGAACATCTTACACTTCCCAATTCATTTTCATGCTAATTTTAAATTTAGATTTAGTTTTGCTGGAAATTGTGCTTAGATTTTTGTGTTCGGGACGCTGTTTGTTGTTGCAGGACTTGTTAATCTACTGTATAGTAGTTTTGCAGCACAATGCTTTGTTGTCCTTCCTCACAGCTGTGTGACCATGAAATTACTATACATAATTTTGGGTTTGTGGGGCATAAAGGTGTTGTTACCCTTTGTTCAGCAAGATTCATTTTAATTCTCCCTTCCTGAAAAAAAATCAGTATCCTTTTTTTAAACTAGCATATGCCAGATTCTATTTTAGTACTCAATGGCATTTATACCGCAGTTTGTATAGCACATTTTTCACTCCTCTTTACACTGGAGATACTTTTTTATTATTTAAACAATCCAGAGTTTAGTTATACTGTCTTACTCTCTATTTAGAAGGCACTGTTTGTAAATACTGCCCAATACATTTCATATTAGCCTTGCGTTTTGATTACAAAGGAGCTATTCTTAAAGGTGACAATGTATAATGTTAATAACACAATTTCATTCATTTGCTATGAAAAATTATGCTGTTACACAACACATGTGACTTTATACATAACTTGTTAATTAAGAAGTATGGGGATCAGTTGTTTACTTTCTATTAAGTCATCCAGTACAATTCATGAATGCTTTGCACCTGGCACATGAAGCCAGTACCTGATGCAAGACACCTTTGGCAGAGAAACATGATTAACATATATGCTGCTCTAACGTGAACTCTACATACTGCTACAACTATGCTGAGAGTATGCAAATTACTCATAATTTTATACTGCTCCAGGGTCCATCATTTATACTGTACTGTGCATTTTTTTTCTGTTTAGCTGGCAGAGTCCCTTGCTGCAAACAAAAATGAATGGCAGTAACATGCACTGGAAAGTACCCCTCCCAGTGTGACAGTGATTGGAAGTTTCCCATCTTTATTCCTAAAATGCCCCCCCCCCCCACCAGTGTTTGGCCTCTAAGCAGCATCAGTCCCAGCAGTGGCATAACACAGCTTTGTATTTGTACTCCAGCCTTCTTGGGTGTGTCACTGGTTGGTATATCCCCCTACCCCTGACACCAAGGTATCATGGCCCATATCTTCCCACTTTTTAAATGGAATAGTCTTGGGAGATGCTAGTCCTTCAGCCCAATACTATGCCAAGCATATTCATGTAAGGTAGATGGTATTTCATGCTCATAAATCATATACAATGATGTTAAGTTAAGAGGCTTGTGCATTGACACTTCCCCAGAGCACATCTGCATGGTGCACTACATTTTCTGCTACCACACCACCCACTCTGACATCCTCTGCTTAGCCAGTGACATTAGCAATGGCCATTAAGGAAAACCTTCTACAATAATAATAATTCCATATTTACCAATCCTAACTACCAACATTTATACTTGACTCTACATGTAATAAATGCATTCAAAATAATATTCTTTCCATTGTGCCCTGTTTATGCAAAATTCATATCATGAGCATACACACAAAGTGACTTCCAATTCAAACAATCACTAGGGTTGCTCTGTTCAATGTTAGAAGCTTAATGCTAAGCAATCATAACACCTTCCTCTGGGTTTACATCCTGGTACCCCCTTTAATTGTGTTTGTTCTGAATCCCAGTTCCACAGCTACTCTGTAAACACAAGCAACGGAAATTTAAAAAAAATTAAGTTTTAAGGTCTGTTCCAGCCCATCTCTTTTAAAAGGAAGTATAGTACGTGCGACCAGATGCTAAGGAGTCTAAGAAAGCAAGAAATGTCTGCTGCTAAGTTATGCTTTTCTTTGCACAACTCAGATGCATTACTCCTCTGGAAGGGATGCAGAATGTAGTAATATCCAATTAAATATACAAGGGAAAAGTTAAAAAAAAAATTAGGAAAGCAGTGCTCTACATTTGGAATCAAAATACACGTACTGGCAATGCCAAAAGGTAGCAGCTGAACTTGTACTGCAGCTCATTAGGTTTACTGATGTTCTCTATGTTAGTACCTCATTAGCAGTGAGGCTGAATGTCTGATGCAGGAAGTAAAGGGATTTAATTAAAAAACACTGTAGTGTGCAACAGCTTCCTATTCGACTGTCCACTCTATTATACCAGCACACTACACATACTGCATACTCTTCAGATACAAGGGTTGGTGTCCAAACTTGTCTTTTTAGTGAGCTCAGCTTGAGCTTGACTGATGGTTTGGCCACATGTAAGGTGCCCTGAAACTTTGATAGGCCAGTGAGTTCCCATATGACAGAACAGATAACACAGGATGAAACTGAAGAGAATGTACCACAGAAAGATGCTATAGAACTTTCTATAGAATGCCCGCAGAAAACGGAAAACAAGGGATGTACCCTCAGTATGAAAGAAAATGAGTTACGAGAAGAGTTGCTTGATTTAATACACAAAGACAGGTATATCAAGATCAGTGAGAGAAATAGACTGCAGAAGGTTAGCGAGGGAAAAGAGGGGGGTGAAAGCAAATACCATCATGGAAGTATTGAATAAAAAAACTATAAAGCAGCTAAGATAATAATTGTCATTGGGAGGGTGGCCTAATGGTTAAGGTGTTTGTCTCACAAACACAAGGTACAGGGTTTGAATCTCACAGGGGATAATTGGCTAGGCTTAAAATGGCTCACAAGGACAGTTAGCCTATGAATAACCATGACTTAAAACCCTAAAAGTCAGAAGCTTGATAAAACAAATGAACACAGTAATTAGGACTGTCTATATATCTGAATATATTACTGTACTGCTAAATTAATAACTGATAAAGTTCTACCACAGAAACACAGGGTAGCGAGGGAAAACAGGGGGTGAAAGCAAATACCATCATGGAAGCATCGAATAAAGAAAACTATAAAGCAGCTAAGACAATAATTGTCATTGTTAGAAGATTATAGAAGAGGGAATAGATCAACAAAAATACTAAGATAGATAGATGTGATAAAAGCAATGCACAGTATTAGAACAGACCAGGCTCTATTATGCACTATTGGATATAACAAACTAAAAATTTCAAAACAGGCGAAAAGATTTAGAAGATACGAAGATAAATATAAGGGAAAAGCACAAAATAAGCAATTTATTGATGACCCAAAAAAGTTTTATAGAGAACTGGGAAATAAGGTAAAAGGAATTGAAAGACCATCAATAAAAGAGGAAGTAGATACATTTTGGAGAAGTATCTACGAAGATCCTGTGGAACATAACAAAGATGCTAAATGGATAGAAGAAGTAAAAGAAAGAATAAGAAGTTTAAAGGTACAGGATATGAAATGGGATGAAATAACCAGAGAGATTGAAAAAGTTGAGAAAAGCCTCTAACTGGAAAACCCTAGGCCCAGATGCAGTACCTAACTTTTGGCTTAAAGTATTAACTTCTTCAAACAAGAATTTAGCCATGAGTAAGAACTATTTATATGCACACCCTGCACACACTCTGCACTGGTTAACAACAGGAAAAACAATGCTCTTACTTAAGAGTGAACCTACAAGCTACCCTAAAAATTATAGACCAATAACTTGTCTTCCAACGGCATATAAACTATACACGGGAATTGACGCCAACTGAGTTTATAGTCATTTAGAAGAAAACTCCATTATGGTAGTAGAACAAAATGTCAGTAAAAGAAAGTCATATGGAACAAAGGACCATTTGTTCTTAAAGTTATAGTGGAGAATTGTAAGAAGGGGAAGAATCTAAGTATGGCATGGTTTGACTACAAAAAAGCGTTTGATAGTATCCCACATTCATGGATAAAAGAGTGCTTAAAAATGTATAAGATACACCCTACACTGATTGACTACATTACAGTAATCATGAAACAGTGGCAGACCACTTTGCAATTAAGCCATGATAAAGTACAGATTATTATCCCGGGGATAAAAATTTCAAAGGGGGATATTCCATGGAGACTCGTTGTCACTGTTCCTATTCTGCCTTGCCATTAATGCATTAATCTGTTTACTTAACGGCTTAGGCCATGGCTACAATTTGGCTCCTAGAAAACAACAAAGTGTAATGACTTCTCATCTTCTCTTTGTCAGTGATTTAGAACTGTATAGCTCATCAGATGAGGAACTGAAAGCACAGCTGCAGGTTGTCAACATTTTTTCAGATGAAACTGGAGTGTCATTTGGACTTGATAAATGTGCAAAAGCAACCTTTAAAAAAGGAAAACTGCAGCACCAGGAAAACATCAGTTTGGGACAAGAATGTGATATAAAAGAACTTGAGCAAAAGGGAGTGTATAAATAATTGGGAATTGATGAAGGATCAGCAATAAAACATGAACAAATGTGAATAAAACTCAGTAGGGAGCACTTTAGAAGACTTAAATTAATCCTAAAAACAGCATTGACATCTAGGAACAAGATCCAAGCTATAAATCAAATTGCTCTTCCTGTCCTAACTTACAGTTTTAGAGTGATTGACTGGCCCCAAAAAGTGTTGGCTAGACTGGATATTAAAACAAGAAGGATGCTTCATGCTTACCAAATGATTTATAAAAATCAGTGTATACCAAGATTATATATTCCCCGTTCCAAAGGAGGGATGGGCCTCCTTGAAATTGATTACATGTATAGATCTGCAGTCATGGGACTCCACACATATCTACTAATCTCCAAGATCCAAATGTAGTGAAAGGTTTGAAACATGAGGAGAATAAATCTAAGATGACATCTTTGCTTAATTTAGCAGAAGCATATCGATTTCAAGCAGGAATGGAAATCAAACCAGAAGTGGTAAAAACCAGGCAGCAACTGAATGTGCTAAAAAACAAAAGAAAGAATATAAGGTGAAGGACTAGATGAGAAGGCAAGAAATGTGGAAAAACATAAATATAGTTGCAAGTATAGAAAACTTCTGGAAGAGCCTCATGTTGATCAAGAACGAACGCAGGAATGGTTAAGGAGAAGTAAACTCACATCAGGAAATAAAAGGTTAATATTGGCAGCCCAAGATAGTAGGCTACTTACAAGCTGGTTTACAAAGTCCATTGAAGATGTGGGAGAAACAGACAAATGTAGGTTTTGTAAAACCAAATTGGAAACAGTCAAACACCTTGTTGCTGGTTTTTGACACACTAATAGCAGAGGGACTGCATACTGAAAGGCATAATAAAGTGGCAAGACTGTTACACTGGAGATTGTGCAAATATTATGGTATTGAAGTGGCTGAAAAACACTGGAAACATGAGCCACAAAGAATCATAGAAAATGATGAAGTTTATATCACATGGGACCACCCAATACCAACAGTTCAAAAGACAGATGCTAGAAAACCGAATATAGTGGTCCAAGAAAAGAAGACAAAAATAGCATTCATCATTGAAATCGCCACATCCAGTGACCACAGTGTCTTGCGTACAGAGAGAGACAAAGTCATAAAATACTTTGATCTTCAGGCAGAAACAAGAGCCATGCAGAAGAAAGATACCCAGACAGTTCCAGTAGTAGTCTGGTCTTATAAAAATAGAATTTGCAATCGTATTTAGATATGTTACCAGTTCATGTAACACCATACGAATTGCAGGAGGAGTCATTACTGGGCACATTGCGAGTGCTGCGAAGAGCACTTTTGGCTGACATCAAAGAGTGAAACAATACTAATTTCATGAACTTTAATCGTACTTTGACTTAGGAATGGGGTCCATTCCCATCATGGTATTAGAAACCCAAAAGACTTGGGGAAATTAAAAACAGCAGACTTCTGGGGTCTGAGTGGAGAGATGATAAACCAGCAAGCAAAGGAGAGTGGTATTCTGAAATTTAATTCATTGTCAAGTATTTGTGAGCACCTTTACAAAGATGGCACTGATATTTAGCCTGTATTTTATATAGTATGTATCACAGACAGAAATTGGTTAAAAATAAAAAACATAGCTGGGTGCACAAGACCCAGGATAAAAAAAGTGCCAAATCCTGGTAGGTACACTGGTGCCAGGACTAGAAAAAATGACAGTGTAGAATCCTCAAGACATTCATACAAGGGGTTATAATATCCTGGATAAGGTGTACATAAACTTAAAGAAAGCTTATAAGGCAGTGCAACTTCCACAAATGGGAAACTGTGACCATTATACCATCTTGCTATTGCCAACTTACAAACCTGCAATGGTTAGAGAGAAACCCACAAAGAAACAAATCAGGATATGGCCCAAGGAGGCTATGGAGGCCCTTGAAGACTGCTTTGAAAGAACCAGCTGGGGATATGTTCAAGGATGCAGCCACAGTGAATCAGCATCTGAACATTGATGAATACACTGAGGTAGTGATGGCATACATTTCAAACTGTACTGATTGGGTAACAAATACCAAGAGTATCACTATTATTGCTAACCAGAATCCAGGACTCACTCTTAAGGTATATGAGCTTCTGAAGGAGAGAAATGCAGCTTACAGGGCTAAGGACAAAGGAGCCCTAAGTGTACCAAGGGATAATCTGTGGAGGGGTATAAAGGAGGTTAAGAGGGAGTATGGCAGAAAGGTGCAGAGCCACTTTGAAGACATGAAGGATGCAAGGAGACTATGGCAAGGCATATAAGAGATCACTGACTAAAAATCAGGTCTGGACAGTTTGAACATCTTTGGTAAATTTGAGGAAGAAACAACAGAATGGCGCTAAAGCCACCCACTGACGAGAAGGATGCAGTAGTCAGCCTCAGCACAGAGGAGGTAAGAAGACAGCTAAGGAACATGAACCCCAGGAAGGCCGCTGGCCCACACAACATACTGGGCAAGGTGTTAAAAGGCTGTGCTGATCAACTATGCACAGTGCTCAAATATTTAACACCTCTCTTGCTATGGCAAAAGTACCCTCATGCTACAAGGAAACTAACATCATCCCACTACCTAAGAAAACCACTCCCTCAAGCCCTGACGACTATGGACCAGTTACTCTGACATCCACTGTTATGAAATGTTTTGAGAGAATGATCAAAAAGCACCTTTCATCATGCCTAGCTCCTGATTTTGACCCTCTGCAGTTTGCATACAGAGCTAACCGTTCCACAGCTGATGCCATATCAATAGCATTACACATCTCCCTTGAGCATTTAGTGGACAAAGACAACTATGTGAGGATGCTGTTCATAGACTTCAGCTCTGCTTTTAATACGGTGGTACCAATGCAGCTGATAGAAAAACTGGCACATTTAGGAATCAGTAAACATCTCTGTAGCTGGATCCTGGACTTCCTGATTGAGAGACCACAGAAGGTGTGTTCAGGTAAGAACACATCAAAGTGCATCACAATTAACTCCAGGGTTCCACAGGGATACGTTCTCAGCCCACACAAGTCCATCCATATCATTAAGTTTAGTGATGACAACACAGTTGTGGGGCCCCTCACAAAGGAGAATGAAAGGACGTACAGAGAGGAGGTGACATCTCTGATCAGTTGGTGTGAGGGGAACAACCTGAATGTAAGACCAAAGAGATTATCATTGATTTCAGGAAAGGATACAAAACCACCCAGTGCTCAGGATCAATGGTGAGTGTGTGAAGAGGGTTAACAGTACGAAATTCCTGTGTGTACACATATCAGAAAATCTCTCATATTCAGGAAACACTAGCCATCTGGTCAAGAAAGCACACCAACACCTCCAATTTTTAAGAAGGCTGATAAAAAGCTAAGCTTCCTCCTCATATTCTCTCCACCTTCTATAGAAGTGCAATAGGGAGCATTCTCACCTGCAACTTCACAGTGTGATTTGGAATTTGCACAGTTACAGAAAGGATGTGCTACAAAGAGTGGTGAGGGTTGCAGAGAAGGTAACAAATTCCAGTCTTCCATCTTTACAATGTCTTCATTCTGCAAGAAGCATCAAAAAGGCCACCAAAATAATACAGGACAACATGCATCCTCCGCATGGACTGTTTAAGCATCTGGCATCGGGCAGGAATTATCGCAGCATCCGCTGCAGGACTACAAGATTCAGTAATAGTTTCTACCCTACAGTGATTAGACCTCTGAACTCGGCACTAGTCCCAGGAGTCTGTACACACAATAAGTCAATTTTTTGTGCAATATATACTTACATATATTCCAACTATGTGCAATATTTATTTATTATATCCATAGTATAATTTAACCCACTCAAGTGCAATATTAGACAAATAACTTAGGCATTTCAATATGTCATGTGTTTTGTCTTAATTTAAATAGGGTAGTTAATTTAACTCAGGGAAGAGTATTCTTTTTGCATATGAGTGTCGGTAAATATCTCTGCTCTTCCTTGCATGTATTGGGAGTGGTATTGTATTTGTTAGTTATATTTATTCCTCTACTTGTATGTGTTGTTTCACTTTCCTTTCTAATCCCAAGAATTGAGCTGATGCAGGAAATTTTGTTTAGGCTACACGTGTATAGTTCTAAATGACAATAAAGTTTACTTTGACTTTGACACCTTCCTATAATGGGGCTAGGCCAGGCCCAGGGGGGAAATAGCCCATCTGTTGTAGAAGGAAGTAGTAGTCCACAAAAATCACAAAGACTGATAGGCTGAAAAAGACCCATAAAGTTAGAGTGGACTATTGAGGATAAGAAACAAATTATGTATTGTTACTATTATGCAAGAAGCCTAGAATTTCCAGACAGAAGATATACAAAAAGATTAAGTAAGAAATTAGAGGAAAGAAAAATACTTGCACAAGAGAAACTGTCAGAATCTTCAGATAAAAATGTGTGTTCATTAATACAACAGATTTATGAAAAACAATATATAGACCAAGAAACATTGGGCCATTTGGAAAAAGAAGTGACTGAGGAAATGCAAAAATATAAAGAACAAACTCTAGAGATTTTTGAAAGATATAAAAAAAGTATGGACATGGGAAAGAAAGAGAGATCTGATATGGTGCAATATTTATACAAAGGAGAAATCTAAATTAATCAGTACAAAAAGCAGTCACAAAGATATTCAAAGAAAAATATGGGTAAGGCATTCAGATATGGAAAATTTCACAATACAAAAAATAAAATCACAAAGAGGGAACACAGAACAGAAGATTAATAAAGTAGAAGTTGAAAAAGTAGAAGCTGAAGTTATGGAATATCTGCAAAGTGAAGGATTTAGTGCACAAAGTCTAACATAAGTTATATCACAACATGATAGAACAATAAGTCCCTCAAGATAGGAGGCAAAAGGAGGAGCAGGAGACATATGAAGAACAAATATGGACATGGAAAAGAAAAAGGGATTTAATATGGTACAATATGTATGCAGAGGAGAGAGTAAAGCTAATCAATACAAAAAGAGCAGCAGTAAAGATATTTGAAGAGAAATACAGACAAAGACATCCAGATATGGAAAATTTTACAATACAAAAAATAAGAAAACAAAGAGGAAAAGTAAAGAGGATTAGTAACAAAGAAGTTAAAGAAATGGAAACTGAAGTTATGGATTACCTGCAAAGTGAAGGATTTAGTGTATAAAATCTAGCTGCAATAGCATCACAGCAGGATAGAGCTATAGATCCCCAAATTAAGGATCAACCAGTGGAGCGGGAAACATTTGATCAGCTACCATATGAAGATACTTTGGAGCCTTCCAAAGGAAACCAGTATAAAAGTTCAGGTGGATTTGCACAGCAAGGGAAGGAACAGAAAACTGTGGCAACTCTGACACAGTCAATGTTGTGGAGTGACAGGCAAGTCACTTCCCATGTGAAAGAGCAACAGATGATATAGGATGAAATTGAATAGAACGTGGTACAGGAAGACACTCTGGAAATTTCTGTACAATGCCGGCAGGAAATGGAGAACAAAGAATGTACCCTCAGTTTAGAAGAAAATGATCAAAGGGAAGAGTTGCTTGATTTAATAGAAATGGACAGACATATTAAGATCAATGAAAGAAATAGACTGCAGAAAGTCAGTAAAACCCAGAAAGTTAGAAGTTTGATGAAACAAATTAACACAGTAATTAGGGCTGTTCATTGAGATTAATGTTATATAACAGAAGTAAATAGAATATATTATTGTGCAGCTAAATTAATAACAGATAAAGTCTTACCACAAAAACACAAGGCAGTAAGGGAAAGGAAGGGGAGAAATCAAATGCCATCATGGAAGTATCAAATAATGAAAACTATAAAGCAATTAAGACAAGAAGTGTCACTGTTAGAAGAGTATAGAAGAAGGAGCAGATCAACAAAAATACTCAGAAAGATAGACTAGATAAAAGCAGTGTGCAGTATCAGAACAGATCGGGATCTATCACGCACTATAACAAATAAACTAAAAATATCATCACAAGCAAAAAAACATAGAAGATATGTGGATAAATATAAAGGAAAAGTGACTTACTCTGCAATTTTTTTGATGACCCAAAAAAGATTTATAGAGAATTGGGAAACAAGGCAAAAGGAATTGAAACACCACCAAAAAAAGAAGCAATAGATACATTTTGGAAAAATATCTGTGAAGATATTGTAGAACATAACAAAGATGCTGAATAGACAGAAGAAGTAAAAGAAAGAATAAGAAGTTCAAATGTACAGGATATGAAATGGGATGAACTAATGGCCAGAGAAATTAAAACAAAGTTAAGAAAAGGTCCTAAAGGCATAATAATATGGAAAGACTGTTGCATTGGGGACTGTGCAAACATTATAATACTGAAGTAGCTGAAAAACATTGGAAACATGAGCCACAAAGCATCATAGAAAATGATGAAGTTAATAGCACATAGAATCACCCTTTACCAACAGTTCAAAAAGTAGATGTGAGAAAACCAGATAAAGTAGTCCATGAAAAGAAGACAAAAGTAGCATTGATCACTGAAATTGCATCACCCAGTGACTACAGTGTCTTACATACAGAGAGACTAAAAATCATAAATACCAGGATTTGCAGGCAGAAATAAGGGCAATGTAGAAGAAGGATACTCAAACAGTTCTAATAGTAGTAGGGTAATGGGCCTTATAGAAAAGAATTTACAATTATACTTACATATGTTACTGATACATGTAACTCATTATGAATTGCAGAAAGAGTCAATTCTGGGGACATTGCGAGTTCTTTGAAGAGCACTTCTGGATAAGCTCAAAGATTGAAACAATACTGCTTTCCTGAACTTTAATCATACTTTGACGTAGGAATGGGGGTCCATTCCCATCATGGTATTAAAAACCCAAAAGACTTGGAGAAATTAAAAAAAAAGGAATGTCTAAGATTTGTCAGCCTTCATTTTTCAAATTTTCTGATGGATTCTCTAATCCCTTATCCAGTTTTGGTAGAAAATCATGATAAACACTCTCAACAAAATCCAGGTAAACAGACATTTAAGAAGAAATGGAAATGGGTTGCAAAAGGAATCCGCGAACTCCCCAAAACCAAGGACAGTCCAACAAGACAGAGTGACTATATAATGGACCTTGTACACCCTTTCTACCCAGGCAGTCCTTTTTTTTCCCTTCCAAAAAGTCTGAATCTCCACTTTTCTCTTTTGCAACAGATAGTTTCAGACAAATGGGTTCTGAAGATTATCCATCAAGGTACAGATGTCAGTGGAAGGAAATCCCTCCTTTTTAGGGGTAATTCCTCACCCACCAGATCAGGCTGTTTTATTTCCTCCTTTTCAGGGGAAATTCCTCATCCTCCAGATCAGAATCTATTTCCACCTGTCCTTCATCACATGCTGTCCCAGGGAATGATAGACCTCATTCCTTCTTCCCAAACTGGGAAAGATTTTTATTCAAGGATGTTTTTATTGCCAAAGAAAGAAACTTCTTAAAAAACAGTTATGGATCTTTTTTTCTTAAATCTGCTAGCCCTAGTTCAAAATGCTTTCACTTCATGACTTGTTGCCTCTCCTTCTTCATTCAGGTTCCTGGTAACACTAGATTTAAAAGAAGCTTATCATCACATCCTGACTTAAAGTACTTTTTAAGGTTTTCTGTGTCTTGATCACATTACTCGTTTTCTGCCTTACCCTTTGGACTATCCACTGCACCAAGAATGTTCACAAAGTGTCCCACACTAGTTTAAGCTCATTGCAGGCTACAGACTATCCACGTTTTTCTACATTTAGATGTCTTCTTATCTTTGCAGAGTCTTTTTCAAAGAATCAGGAATCACTCACTTGTGTGGAAGATCTGTTACACAAGCTGAGGTTTCAAGAGAACATTCAGAGAGACAGAGAGAGAGAGAGAGACTTTGATCACTGTGAGGTGAATACCTTAATTACGTTTCATGGTATCTATGATTCTCATGATACCCTTAGCAAGACTACACATGAGAAAGATACAATGGTATCTAAAGTCTCTCTGATCCCAGCACCAACATCCTTTGTCATTTCAAATCCCAGTGTTAAGGTTTATCAGAAGATAAATCATTTGGTGGAGACAGAATATATAGCTAAATCTGGGTCTCCCCTTAACTCTGCCCGTTCTAAAGCAGTCATTCACCACAGATGCCTCAGACTTTGCTTGGGGAACAGTTTCAGGAGGGATAAAACTGCAAGGTGAATGGAACACCAGGGACAGATGCAGGCACATTAATATAACAGAGATGCTCCCCCTGTTCAAAGCACTCAACTCCCTGAATTATCTTTTCTCCCAGGGACCTCTTCAAGTTGTTACAGACAATACCACAGTCATGTGGTACATCAACAAGCAAAGCGAGTTTATCTCCTTTGCAGACTAGCGTTGTTAGCTCAGGATATAGCTTCATAGCACAATCTCACCCTACAGGCATCTTACAGTCCATCAGAGCAAAACTGTGTATCAGACAAGCTGAGCAGGACAAAGACAGGCCTTCATGAATGGCACAAGATCATGGTGTCTCCCAAGATTTGATCTATCTGTGGGGAGTTCCTCAGGTAGACCTATTTTGCTCTTCTCTGAACAATCAGCTGGCAAGATTCTGCTCTAGACTCCATGCAAGAAGACCTGGAAGACAGATGCCTTTTCCTTAGTCAGGAATGTTCCTGTATGCTTTTCCACCCTTTCCACTGATGTCCAGGGTACTAATGAAGATTCAGACGGAATTCCCAAAGATTATAGTGGTGACTTCCTTCGGCCCCAAGCAACAGTGGTTCTCGCTTCTTTTGGAAATGGCCGGGGGCAATTACCACATGCTTCCTCACAGAATGGATCTACTCACACAAGGTCAGGATGTTTGATAGACCTGACCCCAATCAACTTCAACTAACTACCAATATGATGGGGTCTTAATTCCCTTTAGGTACCTGTTAACAGAAGATGTGCAGCAGGTACTAATGGAGACAAGAAAGCCTACTTTTAGGAAATCATATATTAGCAAACAAAAAAGGTTTTCTGGAAGAGATATCACTTGGTGGATACAGAAAATATACCTAAATCCAGATGTCCCATTCTCTCTGCCTGTTCCAAAGCAGTCAGTCACCCCAGACTCCTCAGACCTTCCTTGGGGAGTAGTTTCAATAGAGATGAGTACAGTGCATTTGGGACACAGTGACAGATGCAACCACATAATCAGCACCCATTCAGAGCTAGTTGATTTCTGTTTTTACAGTATTTGTGAGTTACTATCCTATGGCCTTTCTTACTCCTCCATCAAGGTTCCGTTATCGGCCATTTCAGCATGTATGCCCATAGATCCTAGTTTTTCAATGCATTCTCATGTGAAAATGTTTTTGAAAGGTGTTTTGCTGTAGAGTCCTCCAAGGAAAATGGTAGGGCCCCCATTGGGATCTTAATTTTGTGTTAGAGAAACTACTTGCTCCATTTGAACCAGCTAACCTGGCAAATTAAGGTTCTTAACATAGGAAACAGTTTTAGTGATTGCTTTGACCTCTGCAAAAAAGCTGAGTTGCAAGTTTTTGTGGTGAGTCAACCGTATCTTATTTTCCAAAGAGACAGGGTTCCTTTGATAACTAATCCTCCTTGTATGCCTAAAGTGTTATCCAAGTTTACTTTAAGCTGAACTATCCATCTCCCCATTTCCTTTCCTGAACCTAAAAATGAAGGAGAAAGGATACTCCATACTTTGGATGTCTACAGACAACTCAGGTACTATCTTGACAGAACTATATCTTTCAGATCTTCGGATGAATTGTTAATTTCTTGCAACGGTAAGAAGAATGGGCAATCTGTGTCAAAACAGATTATTTCCTTTTGTTATAATCATCACAACAAAACTATTCCAGGAAGGGTCAAGGACCAGTCTACCTGCGCCTTGGCTTCCTCAATGGGTTTATGGAAAGGTTTGGATTCTAGAAGTATTCTAGGTGCAGCATTGGTCCTCTGTACCTACATTTTCAAGGTATTACAAGTTTGATTCCTTCTCTAGGTCTAGATCAGGCTTTGCTAGGACCATTCTCCAGGGGCTACTGGACCCCTTCTCCTTCTACTTCCCAAATGAAGTAAGATAGGTTAATTTATCCATATAGCTAAAGCTAGTGCAGCACTAATCAAGTTGATGAACAAAGTACAGTTGTGCAAGTAAACTTACCACAACAGATCATGTTCAAATGATCACTGCTGCAGTGTCCACTCACTCACTCTCTCCACCACCAGATGCAACCACATAATCAGCACCCATTCAGGGTTAGTTGATTTCTGTTTTTACAGTATTTGTGAGTTACTATCCTATGGCCTTTCTTGCTCCTCCATCAAGGTTCAGTTATGTTTTTTTGGTGTGCTGTTTATTCCATGATGCTGACATTTATTTTTTTTGTTTCTAGCATCTTCCTTTCAGGACTCAGCCTCACTCTGTTAGCATGAAAGCTGTGAAGGGCTTTGCGCACAATCCTGTCTTTTTAGTCAGCTCAGCTCAAGCTTACTGATAGTTTGGGCACACAGAAGGTCCAATAAAGCTTTGGAAGCTGTTTAATTGTTATATCCTTGGCAGGATATAACTCATATAGCTAAGATTACTGCAGCAATGATCATTTGAACATCTACTGTTAGGGTAGGTTTACATACACAACTGTACTGTCTCTGTTTTTTTTGTTTTTTTTTTTTGTGAAAGTGGCTTTAAGTAGTTTGCATTCAATGTTAGTGATTTCTCTGAAAGTGGCTTTAACAAAATGACATATTTCCAGAAAAAAATCATTAGTAAATATTACTTGTAAATCCATTTGATGGAGAAGCTATTAAGAGATTGTTTCCTACATCACATATGTGGATTAGCAGCTAGAAAGAGTTCTAGAAAGTCTGCAGTACTATGTAGAGTTCATTCCAGGTGGTGAAAAAAAGTGCTGGAGATTTTATGGCTATGTAAAAAGGTAAAGCAGAGGTAACTTGTAACTTAAGAAGCCAGCTTAGTGTAACTGTCACTATGAATTTCATAGTCTCATCTGTGTATTATTATGCAGATTCCACAGCAAACAGTTGAGCACATCTAGAAAGGTGGAGAACCTCAGTGCATCTCTTCTCATTTCAATTTGTATGCCATCTCTTGGCTTTAAACATCTCACTTCTGTTTCCTGGGTGATTCACTTAGCAGGACAAGCAGTCAGACAAAATAGTGGTGCTGTGAGCTGCCAGACTCCTCTTATATAGAAAAACAACAGCAAAAAGCACAAAGTAGTATCTTTGAGCAAGTTAAAACTGAACTTCCAAAATGTATTCTTTTCATTATCTAATCAGAATCACTGTCAGTGCTTCTGATTATATTTTCATAGCTTACAACAAAATGGCTGTCACGGGCCCTGCAGTTCATCCACGGTGTTATTTTGCAGCTTTTCCTTCTATCTCCCACAGTGTATTTGTAGCCCTCTTTATGCCTGTCACACAATTTTGCTTTGACGGAATGTTTGCTTGCCATAAAAAGGAAGCATTTTCCCTCATTTAGGTAAAGCAGCAGTGATTTGAAGTGTAGACATCTTACACAGGTTTTATGTGCTGTTTTCCCCTGAATTACTACGATCTGCTAAACCTTTCACAGTCCATTTGAAGCCTCTGCAAATCAAATTAGCTAAATTGCAGGGTTTTGTTAAGTAGTCATATTAGTAGTCCTTAAACAATTAAAAGGCCTTCCCCATACTTGTCTTAATGTATCAAACTTTTCAGATCTGAGGTGCAGCTCTTCTCTTTTGTTTGTATCTGACATTTTTCACTTCAGAGCAGGGATGGCGTCATGCACGGGTGAACTAGGCAACCAAATAGGGTGACATGCTTGAAATAGCTGGAAAGCTGCTTTTTTTCAATTCGTTTATTTATTGTTTTACAGCAACAAAACACATAGTTAATTTCCTAAAAAAAAATAAGGAATTAACATGTGGCACTCCGCTTCAACAAGATACCCCCCGCCCTTTAGCGAGGCAGGCATCCAAGGCAGTAGGTGCTTCACTTAACTTGACCATTCATATCAAGTCAAGCAATGTCATGTTAAATGTGCTGTGAAGTTACAGAGCAGAGACCTCACAACATTTAAATTAGTAGGCATGAAGTGCTAGCACCCTGAGTCTCATGATTCTGCATCAGTGTGATGCTTTTTTATAAATAAAACTCTAATGCTGCCCAGCTGTATCTTCAGCCTGTTAGTGGGGACATTTACTGATATTTGAGTTATTTTTCTTCATTTAAGCTGACATTTAAATTGGATGGTGTGAATCAGAAAGCAGTTACTAGTGTAAGAATTATTATTATGATTATCTTTCCCTGTGATGCTTGCAGTGACCAACCAGTTATTTTTCGCAATGTGTTTATGGTGATTTGTGTGCAGCAGCTTGGAATAATTAAATGTGAATATTTCTCTACCTCTTTGCACAAGAAATCTGGATAGAACTTATAATAGGGGAGAAGGGGCAACAATAGGTACAGATTTAAAAAATTTAGAAAGTTGCTAGAATAACGGGTTTTGTGTTAACATGCATTTTTCTGGAGGATATAAAGTCTGAAGCTCAAATGTATGTCATTATTTATTCACTTCAATCCTCAGTGATTTGCTAGAAAACCACATATTTTATGAGGAAAAGACCAAAAATATGAGGCAATTATCAGGATATTCTGCAGAAATATGGTCAGTTGAGTGGTATGATTAATCTCTGACATCTTATTTGAGAAGGATTAGCAAAGATGAAACTGAATTATGTGACCGTCAGACCTCATGGCTATAACTGGTGGGTGGGAGCTGGGCATACCTTTCAACTGTAGGTGATTCTGGCTCACCAGTATTTTGGAGTAAAAGGGTGATGGATTACACCCAATAATAAGAATAATCGGTGTTAGAAACTTCTTTTGCTTCAGGAAAATGTATGTTATTTCACATTTTCTTAATTCTGTCATTTCCTCATGTTAATAGTATTAATATTTTAAAATGTGTCACTAATGTTTTTTTCATAGGTAGGTACTAGGCTATCGGCCCAAGGGCCTACGTAAGCCTAGCCAACAAGGTTCCCTAGCTTACGCCACCCAAGAAAGTTATTTTCCTGTGCCACTGTCGAGCAGACACACACAAGTGATCCCCGTGTTGTATTTCCTATTTCCCATCTACTCATCAAGATTTTTCTTGAAGAGTGCTAATGAAGAACTTTGCTTGACATAGATGGGTAGCCTGTTCCAGAGTATGGGAAGTCTCTGGGACAGGAATCTATCCCTCCAGCATGTCCTGTTTATTGTGATGACAAGGTTTAGGTCCCTAGAGCATGTAGCTCTGAGGGATTGGGATTTATTTAGGTGTAGCATGTCCAACAGCTCTGGGTTTGACATAGCTTTATATGTTAGGCAGAGATCACCTTGGAGTAGGTGATATGCTACGGAGTAAAGCTGGAGTTTTTTGAGATGGTCAGTGTGTTTGAGGCCAGTAATCCTCTTTGTGAGGTACTTCTGGGGCCTTTCCAGCTGCTGCAGATGTCTTGTGAGGTACATTCCAAAAGGGGCGTTGTACTCTATAATGGGTCTAATGAGTGTCGAGTAGAGGGGAACAATGACCTCTTTTTTCCTGGATGAGAACCCTTTTATGATGAAGTGTGCCACATAGAAGGACTTCCTGACTACTGTGGCGATGTGACCATCAAAGGAGAGACTACTGTCCACCTGGGTCCCAAGTTCTCTTATCACACATTTGGTGTTAAGTAGATTGCTGCCTATGTTGTAGTTCATGGGTACAGAGTTTTTACCAAAAGGGATGACACTGCACTTTTTGGCATTGAGCTTGAGGCCATGGCTCTGACACCAGGCATCTGTCTCAGCGAGGCCCTTCTGTAGGATGTCCACATCATTTGGGGACTTGACTATAGCTCCTAGTTTGCAGTCATCTGTGAACTTCATTAGCCAAAGGCCTTCTGTGTTAGCCTGTACTTCAGAGAAGTAGATACCAAACAGGAGAGGTCCCAGGACTGAACCTTGTGGTACTCCACTTGTCACGGGTTTGAGGTCAGATTTGGAGTCTGCAACTTTTACAGTATGGGTTCTGTCAGTGAGCCAGTTTGCAACCCATCTTGTGACGTAGGGATTTATACCTAGTTTAGTGAGTTCAGCTATAATTCCAGAATGGGGGATGGTGTCGAAAGCCTTGGCGAGGTCATGATAGGCTGTGTGAACCACCTTACCCTTATCTACAGCTTTGGTGACTGCCTCAAAAAAGTTGATCAGGTTCAGGAGGCATGATCTGCCTTTCACAAACCCGAACTGGGTGGGATCCAGAGTTTGGAGGTTACCTAATAGAGCAATAGTTCCCAGGATCAGTGGTGGCTCCCTCTTTGTGGAGTGGGATAACTGTTGCAATGCGCCATTCAGTGGGCACAAAGCCTGAAGCAAGGCTATTATTGAACATGGTGCTTAGGTGGGGAGCCAGTTCATTCTGAAGTTCGTGTAAAACACAGCCTGGGATGTTGTCCGGTCCCATGGATGCTGTGTTTTTGGCTTTAGAGAGTGCAGCTTTTACCTGCGTAGTTGTATAGACATGGGCCCTTTAGGGGGTGAGGGAGGGTAAAGTTAGCACTGAACCTATCTGCCAGGATGTTGGCAATATCAGTTGGTTCAGTAATTTTCATGCTGTTGTGCTGTAACTCAGAGCAGATCTGGGTGTTGCCATCGAGATTCTTGACATAGCTATAGAATGCTTTGTGGTTGTCCTTAGAATTAGTGGTGATTTTGTTTTCGTAGCTAGCTTTGGATGATCTTATAAGGGATCTCAGCTTCTTACTGAGGCTGACCAGGGAGCTTCTCCACTCATGGGATTTTACTCTCTTTTGCAACAGTTTTTTCCTTCTTTTGTACAGTTTGTTTATGGCAGGGGACCACCAGATTGGCTTCCTTTTTTTGGAGGATAGCATCTTGGTTCTGTTTGGGATAGCACGATCCATGCACTCGTGTAAGTGCTTATAGAGTGCATTTGTGTAGGATTCAGCAGTTGTAACTGTATTGTCCATCTGCATGGGTGACATGAAGTTCACCACTTCTGTCTTAAGCAGCATGAAGTTGGCTTTGGAGAAAATTTTTACCATGGTTTCCTTAATGGGGGGTGGGGGCAGGATGTGGATATCAAGGGTGATTAGCTTATGGTCAGATAGGACCAACGAGGAGTTGACTTCAGGTGTGGAACACTGGTCACTCGTGTTGGTAATGACTAGGTCTAGGATATTGTTGCCCCTGGTGGGGGTGTGGATAAGTTGATGCAGTGCATTGGAGTTTATGAATTCTAGAAAGCGTTGAGCTAAGGAATTGGTACACGAGTAGTTTTCCCAGTTAATGGTGGGGTAGTTGAAGTCGCCCATTATTAGGGTGTTTGGTTGAACCCTAATATTTTCCAGTACATCAAGAAAAGAGGAGTGGGAATTCTGGGGCATGGTGGGGGATCTGTAACAAGCTACAATTTGGATTGCAGTTTTGCCCAGAGTTAGTTGCACTTGGGTAACCTTGGATGCATTATGCTGAGCAATTAGCCTGGAGGTGTGGATATCCTTAATGGACACACCTCCGCCTTTGGTGTTTCGGTCCAGGTTACATGGCCAACAAGTGTGGTATGTGTTATAGCCTGGTAGTGCAGGGGTGCTCTCTGGAACAAGTGTGGTATGTGTTATAGCCTGGTAGTGCAGGGGTGCTCTCTGGAACCTTGAACCAGGTCTCAGTCTGCACAGATATCAATGTTCTCCATTTTAAGGTGTGCCTCGAGTGAGTGCATTTTGAGATTTAGACTTCTAGCATTGAGTAGCATTACCCTCAGTTTTTGCTTGCCTGTTCCTGTTATGGTGGTGAATTTGTCATTTGAACCTTGCCTAAAAAAGGCACTATAGGGGCGGCAAGAGCCTTAGCTAGCATCCGGAATCCCAGGGGCAACAGGTGCAGGCCATCTCTGGCAAAGCATCGTGGTTTGCCGACCATGTCATCCCAAGCAGACAGATACTGGATTCCCTTAGAATGACACCAGAAGCTTAGCCAATTGTTGAAGTCAGTCATTTTGTCCTTGTACTGCGGTATCATTCTGGGCGATGGCAGAATGCTACTCAGGGCTAGGGTCATACCTGCCTGGGCTACAAGATCGGAGAGCTCTTTCATGTAGTCCAGGGAGGTACATCTCAGGTCATTCACACCAACATGGACAATGACAGAGTCATATTTGTACTTGTTGTGGAGTGACCTGAGTGCATGGGTTATGTGGCGGATCCTGGCACCAGACAGACATAGACGACAGTAACCTTCTCCTTGTTTAGCCTGGTGAGTGGAACATCAGTGTGTCTGACTAGAGTCACCTATGACTAGTGTGTTGGGTACATTGTTTTGCCTTATTGGCTGTGGTTAAGTGGCACATTGAGTCTGTGGGCTGTGTGTCATTTGGGTTGTGTTGGGGGATGGAGGTTGCTTGCATTTCTGCTTTGGAGGTCTCTGTTGCTTAGACAGATTATTATTGAGAGCCTCCACAAATATTTTGTGTTACTATGTGTGAATTTTGGTGATATAGATTTAGTGAGACTATATGATGAATGTGGTGTGGTGCAAATGTTTACCTTCTCCTCCTGACTGTCAAGTTCAGTCTTGGTTGGAGAGAGCTTTACCTCCAGTTTGGCTAGATAAGTGCATCTCTCATAGGTTGTAGTGTTGGGTGGTAGGAGGAGAGGGTTGTTTGTGTACATGAGGCAATTTCTACATTGCCTCAAGATGCCCAAATTCATCAGATAGACAGGAGAGAACACTGGGAGCTGACCCTTGGACATGCCTGAATAAAAAAACTATTTTCCTCTAGATAAGTGAAGAAAGTGAGTACAAGAGCTGTTTTTCTCTAAGCAAGTGAAAAAATTAAGTACAAAATCTGTTTTCCTCTAGGTAATGAGGAAGGTTGAGTGCTATAGTAATTAGTAGCTTATTTAGTGCTTACAAGTTCTGAACAAGTGCTGAGCACGAATAAGCAAATTTAAGTGCTAAAACTAAAAATCTGTATCTGCACTAGATGTGCTACAGGACAGAAACAAGTGCAAATGCAGGCTTTCAAATAAGAAAGTTGAGAGAGATGGAAAAGATTGCTCAAACGGCCAATAACTACAATTTCTAGGCCAGAACCACTCCTTATGTGGTAGACAGGTTACCTAGTGCTTACCACTCCCACTGATAAGCTAGAAGGCTTCCCTCCAATACAGAAAGGCTTGGGGGGCTCAGAAGCTTACATACAGTCCTGGATACAGCAAATATGTATCTGGACTACACTAGTTACAGGAAAGGTAGAAAACAGGCTTACACTTTTTTTTTTTTCTTACAGAAAAATAGCTAAAACAGCAGTAAAAACAATTCACATGCAGTACAAGCTAGCACACTTGAGTATGTAGCAATATTAGACCAAACACCATTTAAAAAATGCAATTAAATTAAAAAGGTCTAAAAGCAAGTTCAGGAGGAGTTTATTAGGTAGAATGTGGTAAAGAGATGGGACTGGGGGAGTGTCCCACATCAAATCTACAGTGGGGCGGGCAACTGCAAAAGCCACCAAATTTAACGAGCCAGAAATAGGGAGGGTGGGTGGAACAAAACACTTTCAGCAGGGATATGAAAAACTATAAGCAACAATTAACAGTACAAACTCTAAAACCAAAAAAATATACTTAGCTCTGTATATTTCCAGATAGACTGAAAACCAGTCTCTCAGAACACAGGTTCCAGCAATGAAATGCAGGCTGTTACTAACAGGTCTAATTTTATGCAAGTGATTCTTGAGTTGGATAACACACAAGTTGTAAAAAACAGTTATACCAACTGAAGACACAGCAGAAAATAGGGGGAGGTGGGGAAAACACTTTCAGCAGAGATCTGAAAAACTATAAGCAACAATTAACAGTATAAACTCTAAAACCAGAAAAATATACTTAGCTCTGTATATTTCCAGATAGATTGAAAAGCAGTCTGTCAGAACACAGGTTCCAGCAATGAAATGCAGGCTGTTACTAACAGGTCTAATTGTCTGGAGGTAAGAGGTTGAGAGCTATGGAACTAGGACTATTAGTTCACTTTCACTTACTCTGTCAAGTCTTCATGCTAATAGTACTAATATTTTAAAATGTTTCCCTGATTTTTTTTTTTTTTTTGGACTTGCACCTGTTTCTGGAGGTAAGACATAGAGAGCTATGGAGTCAGTACTGGCTGGATGACTGTAACCAAAGGCTCTTATCCTTTGCTCAGTTTTAAGCAGTCACTACTAAATGGCTTTTGTGGACAAGTGTACATTTGAGAGAAGTAAGCTGTGCAACTTAACATGACACCTGGGTTGGGAAGGTGGCCTAATGGTTAAGGTGTTTGCCTTGCAAGCACAAGGTGCAGGGTGTGAGTCTCACAAGGGATAATTGGCTAGGCTTAAAATGGCTCGCAAGGGCAGTTAGCTTAATACTAATCTATGAACCTGATATACACAGGCAAAGTATGCATAATCACAAAGCCGGTGTTAAGCACCTACTAAATCCGAAGTTGCAGGAGGCCCTCAATTATCTCCCCACACACACGGGTCCCCACTCATGCCGGCAGCTGTGGGTTTCTCCTCCTTCCTTGCCGCAAGCATTGAGATTTGTGGCACCAGAACGGCTAGTGCTTTTTTTTCTCCCTGGCTGTAGGATAGTTTCCTATGGTATCAGCTAAAAACTGATTCCATCAGGTCTGCTTCAGTGAAGCAAGGACCTGATTGGCTGCAGCAGCCAAAGAAGTAAGTTATGTTTTTTTTTTCTGTTTTGTTTTTGGGAAGAGACAAAGCAAGGACCTGATCAGTCCTTGTAAAGCACTTTCTGTCAGCTGCCTTTAAAATGGCACGTGTAGTAAATAATGTTTTTTCTTGTGTTTCAAAAGAGGAGTTTGCTTAGCTTCTTTTAACAGCTCTGTGAGGGTAGGACCAACCGAGGAGGACAAGGACTTGAGAAGAAAGCTGTGATCATTGGGACAATGAGCTGCATTTTCAGCTGCCCTTGTAAGGGCAGTGTTTAAAGGTCTGAAAAACTATCCTTTTAAGGGCAAATTACAAGGGCTGAAATGGTCTGTGTGGAAGTAAGCAGAGGTCAGCTAACAATTGTGAAGAGTACGTAAAGGATTAGTAGCAGCCTTCCACTGCCAAAAAGGTATGTTGCTGGGTTTCTTAAACTTTTTTTCTGGGGGGAGGGATTGATGAAACATGGGAAAATGAGGACTGCAATTTTTGTGCAGAATTCTTGTGCTAAGGGGATTGGGGGGTAGGTTGGTGGAGAGGGGCTATTGTTTAAACAGTTTTATTTTAGCTTTGTCCAAAATTTATCTCCTTTGAAATGGGGCGGGGGGGGGGGGCTTGTCTGTGATAATATCTAGATTTGTTTTATTCTTTTAGTCAGTCCTGCATAACAATATTTCTTTTTTTTTTTTCATTCATGCTTTGTCCAGAATTGTGCTGAAAGGTTGGAAGTTGGTGGGGGGGGGGGGTCTGTAAGAATGTTGCAGAATGTTCAGATGTTTTCTGGTATTTTTGGTCTGTCCTTCATAAAAAATAAGGGTTCATGCAATGCATGTTACTGGAGAATCTGTTATTCTAGCATCTTTATTATTTCCTAAGCCCAATGTTTAAAATACCTAAGGTTACACCTTTGTCTTTTTATTTTTATTATCATTATTACTTTTAATTTTTGCTTCAGCCAGAATAGTGCTGAGAGGTTGGTGGTGGGGGATATGGGCTTTGAGAATGTTGCGGATTGTTTGCTTGATATTCGTGTAATAGTTTGCAATAACGTTTAAAACAAAAATGGTAAACGTATCACTGATGATTTTATTGTTTTGCTCTGCAGTCACTTTTGGCTTTATCCAGAATTGTTGTGCTGAGACATTGGGGAGGCAGGGACTGAGAGAATTCTGCAGAATATACTGATGTTGTTTTAATGCATACTAATGTGAACCCTGTTATTCTAGTATCTAAGTTTATAACAACAATGTTTAGAACTATCCATGAGGTTGTACCTTTGTTCTGTGATTATTTTTGGCTTTGTCTTGAATTGTTATGCTGAGATATTGAGGCAGTTAGGGGCTGTGAGAATGTTTCACAATGTACATATATTGTTTTAATCCAAACCCTCTTCTATAAATGTTTCTAAATGTATAATACCAATGTTTAAAACTATCCCTGATGTTATGTCTTTATTCTCCAATTATTTTTGGTTTTGTCTAGAATTCTTGTGCTCAGAGGTTAGGAAGGAGGTAAGGGCTGTAAGAATGTTGCACAATGTTCAGATGTTTGCCTGGTATTTTGGTCTGTTCCTCATAAAAAAATGTAGGCTCACACAATGCATGCTACTCTTCTAGCATCTTAACTCATAAAACCAATATCTTAAATCCCTGATGTTATGCCTTTGTCTTTTTTTTACTTTTTATTGTTTGCTTCATCCAGAATTATTGTACTAAGAGGTTAGTGATGGAGGGTATGGGCTTTGAGAGTGTGGGGGACTGTTTACTTGTTATTTATGGCCTGACTCTCAAAACAATTGGTTTTCTAGCAAAACTTTGAGGACTGAAATAAACTAATACCAAATTATAGGAAAACCCTTTCGGTCATTTTTATAACTTTATAAAAGCATTTTTTAAAAGTTTTCTCTGATGCTTAACATTTGTTCTATGCTTTCTTCAGAATTTTTGTGCTGAAAGGTTGGGGTGTAGGGGCTGAGAATATTGCAGAATCTGCAAGCATTATTGTACTGCACACTAATGCAAAATGTGTTCTATTATCGTTATAAGTTCAAAATAATGTCTAAAACAAAAATGTTAAACTTAAACCTGATGTTGTTACGTCTTTGCTCAGCAATTATTTCCTGCTTTATCCAGAATTGGTGTGCCAAGATGGGGGGGGGGGGGGCTGTGAGAATTCCGCAGAATGTACTGATGCTTTTTTAATGCATACTAATGAGAACCCTGTTATTCTAGTATCCAAGTTTAAAATAGCAATGTTTAGGATCATCACTGAGGTCATGCCTTTGTTCTGGTATTTTTTTATTTTGTCTTGAATTATTGTTCTGAAATGTTAAGAGTGGGTAGGGGCTGTGAGAGTGTTGCAAATTGTCCAGATGTTTGCCAGACATTTTTTGTCTGTTCCTCATAAAATGAGGGGTCACACAATGCATGCTACTACAAAGTTTATTATTGTAGCATCTTTAGTAGTTCATAAACCCACTGTTTTAAATCATTAATGTTATGCCTTTGGTCCATTTTTTTTTTATTTTTTGTTTGCTTTATACAGAATTTTGCCGAGAGGTTGGTTGTGGGAGATAATGGCTATGAGAATGCTACAGAATGTGCAGATGTTGTTTTAATGCACACAAATGCAAACCCGGCTGACGGTTTTAAACTTATCCTAGATGCATGCTTTTGTTCTGCAATTATTTTTGGCTTTGCCTAGAATTGTTATGCTGAGAGGTTGGGGGGACTGTGAGAATGTTGCAGAATCTAGAGGCATTATTTTAATGCATACTAATGCAAAACTTGCATCTTTACAAGTTGATAGTTTTAAGCAATGTTATCACTGATGTTGCATCTTTGCTCTACAATTGTTTTTGTTTTTTGTCCAGAATTATTGTGATGGAGGTTGGGGGGGGGGGGGGGGGCTGTGAGAATGTTATAGAATGTTTGCCTGATATTTTTTGTCAGTCTGTTGCAAAAATGTGGGTTTGAAGTACAATGTTGAAGACTGAATCTACTAAAAATGAACTTCATATTCTTACACAGTGCATTTCCTGGTTTTAGGCTTTTGTCCAGAGTTTTTGTGCTAAGAGGTTTGGGAGGGTTATAAGAATGTCAATGTCCAGATGATGTTTGCTGAGACTGTGTTCCTCCTAAATGAGGTTTTCTATCAAATCCCTGATTTTACGCCTTTGTTCTACCAATAATTTTGGTTTAATTCAGAATTCCATGCCAAAATTATGAGAGGTAGTAGATAGACATATAAAAATATTGTACAGGTTATGCAGTACCTGTCATTGGGTCACTACATTCCTGAATTTTGGCTGGTTTTTGTTATGAAAGTGGGAATAGTCTTGTTTTTTTGTATCATGTTTTCTTGTTTATTGCCTCATAGTTTAGTGTGCTCTCTACCTAACCATTTATTCTTGTCAGACTTTAGTCTCTTGTTCCAGACAGCTTGTAATAGCTATATTTTAAGTCACTTTGGGTCTCATCACATGTTTGGCAGGACAGGGGAATAAAAAGAGGGGAATGTTATAGACTATCCAGTGGTTCGCCTCCAGTGTTTGGTGGTTGACTTAAAACTCGTGTGATTTTGGCTTTTTGTCTTTGAGTTATTTTTCCCTGCTTATCAGTGTCATTCTTCAGTCTTTCTGCTTGCAATACAATAGTAACTGAGGTAAATGAAAGTCACTATGTGATATGGGTGTGTATCATTTTGTAATACACTGCACTTGTGCCTACTGCCTGCGTTACAGTTTTTTGCCTACTGGTCACTGTTACTCTGCAGTTTTACTGCCTGTGGTACAATAGTAATAGATATCAACACAACAGAATTTTTAAATATATTTCAACTGTGTCTATTATACAGCTTGTCATTGTGAACAGTGTTCAATATTTGTCGCTCATTCTTTTGGGCTGCAGTCATAGTATCATGATGTTTTAAAAGCTAATTCATTTTTTCTGGTTTATGATCTACTTGCACTACAGCTCTTTTGCCTACTGGTCCTTGTTTCTTTTCAGTTTTTCTGCCTACATTGTAAGATGGAATCAACTGATCACTTTTCTTGTTGGGTGTGCATTGCACCATGGATTGCATAGATAGCTCTTAGTTGACTTAGTGTGTCAGATTCAGTTTTTTTGCTTAACCCAAATTCATTGTAGTGGTGGTCAGGCCTTTGCACTGCAGTCATCATGTGGTCCATTGAGATACAAGTTAGTCAGATGACATCAGATAATTTCCATTTTGTAAAACTCCTCTTTCATATGAAGATGTAGTGTTAGAGGGATGGTCTTACTGCTTGGTTATAGACAATATATTTCAGGTTATTTCCTTTATTTTGATTTTTGTAGGAGTGCAACATGGTAGAGGAACCTGGGAGAATAACGCAGAAAAGGGAGGTATACTTAGTGACTGCATATAAGCAGAGGAGGCAAGTGTCACAGGCAGTGTGTTACGGAATAAGGTGTAGGTTTGCAGTTTGAGATTACAGTTAAGACACCTATTGCTTACACTGGTTGTCTAGTCTGGAGATTGTATTCCCCATTTTGTGACATGGGTACCTCAAAGTTAAGGGTTTGCCTCAGTGGGTCCTTCATGTAAATATAATGGGCAACATTCCACTCTTGTCATACAGGACTTATTTCTGTGTAATTCTGGTTTTTATGAATGTATTCTGAAAAATAAAACCGTGTAAGAAACTTCTCTGTGTGGAAGATTTTCAGTCCATATATCTCTAGTTAATCACTGTATATTAATCAGATCAAACAAAAGTAGTAGAAGTAGCGAATTTAAAGTAGTCTTAAGTAAAAAAAAAAAATATATATATATATATAATTGTACAGAATTGCTAAGTATATAAAAGTAATCCAAGCAAGGCAGGCAATCTGTTTCCAGTCGAAAATCCTTTATTATGTACACAGACAAGTGATCCAAGTAAAACAAAAATAGAGTAATAGTTTCCTCACAAGCTTTCTAAATATATATATATATATATATATATGTTTGTGTGTATGTATGTATATATATATATATATATATATATATATATATATATATATATATATATATACACTTTTTATCAGGCAAGGGAGTGATTTATTGTGCTGTAAAACAGTGTTATTGGTACACATGTTAAATTCACATCCCTTCCCCCATCAGTGTGACATTCGAGCTGGTCCTGCCCTACTTTAGTAGCTGTCATAATAATATGTCCCTTATGTACTTTAAATATAATTTATAATGATGTGGTACCTCCTATTTAACCAGATTATTAAGTAGATTATTAAATCTTTGATTTTATCCAAGACAATATACTACATGACTGGAAATATATCAACCTTAGAACATTTGGCTATCATAAAATACTAATTATACAATTATATATATTTTTATAGATAGTTTTTAGGTTTCTTATACACAGTCTAGAAGGACGTAAGTGATCTTTTTTAACAATTTGTTAACAATAAGTTATGAAAATAGAGTATGATTTTTACAATTGATTTTTTTACATGCAAAGTGTATATGTATATATTTATATATTGTCCGCAACCTCAAAGGCAATAAACAATTGTGTGCAGAGCTCATTGTTAATGGAGCCACCTATACTGAGCCAGAAGATATAGCAAACCTACTGGCTGTTAAATTCATTTCCAACTTTACCCCTCTCTCCCCGTCGACCTTCTCTCAGGAAATATCAAATATAACTCCCCCTACTATCACTAGAGAACATGTCCTTAATGCTCTCTCTAAGACCAAGACCACTGCATCAATGGGCCCAAACAATATTCCAGGATGCCTTCTAAATAGCATCAAACATGATCTATCAAGACCTCTGGAATTACTATTTAACTGTAGCCTGTAAACAAGCTTCTTGCCTCATGAATGGAGAAAGGCAACAGTCATCCCTCTGCACAAAGGTGGGACATCTACACACCATGGAAACTACAGACCCATAAGTCTTACTAGTCTTATATGTAAAGCCATGGAAAGAATTATCATGGTGATGATCAACAGAGATATAGTAAACCTCCAGACACTGGACCCAACCCAGTTTGCTTTCGTCAAAGGCAGATCATGCCTACTCAACCTGGTGGACTTCTTTGAGAAGGTCACCAAAGCAATGTATGAGGGCAAAATTGTTCACACTGCCTACCTTGACATAGCCAAAGCATTAGATACAATACCCCACTCTGGCATTGTTGACAAATTCAGGAGGTTAGGTTCAAACCTGTATGTCACCCAGTGGATAGCCAACTAGCTCACAGACAGGAACCAGGAAGTTAGAATTGGGGAGTCCACCTCTAGAAAGAGGCCAGTCACAAGTGCAGTTCCTCAGGGATCAGTCTTTGGACCATTTCTTTTTGGCATTTACTTCCCAGAAGTCAAGGCCAATGTCAGTGGTTTCTGGCTGACTAAATTTGCAGATGATTGCAAATTAGGAGCTGTCATTGAATCTTACAGTGACACAAATGTTTTCCAGGAGGGGTTAGCACAGACAAACAACTGGTGTCAGAGCCATGGACTAAAACTAAATGCCAAGAAATGCATAATAGTATCCTTTGGGAAGTCTTCCATCCCTGGTAACTATCATATTGACATCACACCCCTTAGAGTTGACCCAGTAGTCAGGGACTTAAGGACACATGTAGATAGTAATCTAGTCTTTGACCATCACATGTCTACAGTGGTGAGGAAATCATTCTATATTGTGCAACTTATAAACAAAGGTATGCCATCTACATCTAATGAAGTCATTGTTCCACTGTATTCGGCATTCATCAGACCTATCATTGAGTACAATGCCCCCTTTGGTATGTACCTAAGCAGGCATATCCAACAGTTGGAACATCCACAGAGGTTTCTCACTAAAAGAATACAGGGCGTAAGTAAAATGTCCTATGCTGACTGCCTCAAGGCCTTATCCCTGTATTCTGTCTCCTACAGACTTTTGAGGGGAGATCTATGCCTGGAATGCAGGGCATTGTCAGACCCCACTCTGATGAGCCTCCTGCATATCCACAAAACAAACAACACCAGAATTACCCATTCTAAAGACTTAAACCTTGCCTGTGATATAAATTGGACCTGCTGGAGAAAAAGGTGTGTATCCCAGAGACTACAACACCTACGGAACAGACTCCTCATCCATGTGAAGCAGAGTTCCTCCCTAACCCAATTCAAGGGCAACTTGGACAATTGAATGGGAAACCAGAACTTCATCCCGGGTTTGGCACCTATGTCTCTAATGGACACAGGTAACCTGTAAATGGTTCATCTCTCAGGCCCATACTTACACTTAACAAGGGTATTAGAACTTGTCAGAGATTTGGGATGCATAGCTAGGCTTAAAAAGGCCTTTCTGGCCATTAGCCTAGTAAACACCTATGAACCTATAAGTTCATGAAATTAGTATTAGTTCAGTCTTTGATGTCAAGCAGAAGTGCTCTTTGCAGCACCCACAATGTGCCCGGTAATGATTCCTTCTGCAATTCGTATGTAGTTACATGTGTCGGCAACATATCTAAATACTATTGTAGATTTGTTTTTATAAGACCCATTGCTCCTACTACTATTGGAACTGTCTGGGTATCTTTCTTCCACATTGCTGTCATTTCTGCCTGAGAATTCTGATATTTTATAACTTTTTGTCTCTCTCTGTACACAAGACACTAAAATCAGTGGATATAGCATCAGTGCTACTTTTGTCTTCTTTTCCATGGACCACTATATCCGCTTTCCTCACATCTATCTTTTGAACTGTTGGTAATGGGTGATTCCATGTGATGTAGACTTCATCATTTTCTATGATGCTTTGTGGCTCACATTTCATAGATTCATAGGTGTGTACTAGGCTAATGGCCCTGGAGCCTTTACAAGCCTAGCCCATAGGATTACCCTGGCATCATGCCACCCAACCTTAGTCCCCAGTGCCTCTGTCGAGTAAAGCCACTGGCGTGAATTTTCTATTTCCCATCCACTCATCAAGATTTCTCTTGAAGAGGGCCAGTGAGGTGCTCTGCTTGACATGTATGGGAAGTTTCCAGTGTTTTTCATCTACTTCAGTATTATAATGTTTAATCCCCAGTGCAACAGTCTTGCCACATTATTATGCCTTTTAGTATGCAATCCTTATGCTATTAGTATGTTACAACCAGCAACAAAGTGTGCAACTGTTTCCATTTCTGTTTTGCAAAACCGACATTTGTCTGTTTCCCCATGTTCAATGCATAGCTCTCAGTCATCTCAAATTAACCGGGAACACCCGATTTTGAGCTAAAACAAGCTTACTTTCCCAAGTCCCCAATTTTGGGTGTAAGCACACCCGAGATTTACAGTAAAGCAAGCTCTGTTCTGGCTGTATGTGTCTCAGCCAATCAAAGGGTTGCTTTACTGTACCTGTTTTGCATGCAGCTGGTGTGCTCTGTTTCCTGTGTTATGTGTAAGCAGCTGCAGCGGACCTGATGTGCTTAAAGTGCTCAATTAGGTCCATTTAGTCCGCATAACCAGGCAGCAAATCCACATGGTGGAAAGACTGAACACGCACGTTGGAGTTACAGATGAGAGGTCTGCATTCTTTGGGTCTGGAACCGAGAGAAATCATTGTCTATCGAGGCTCAACCCGAGCCAAGGATAAATGGACTGAGTTGTGGTGGACGTGAATCTGATTTTGCAAGGAAAATCATTTTAATTTGGCAGGCTGCAGCTTTTTCTCCAGATTCCAGTCCCAGCATCTTGTTGTCCACGTGGTGTGGAGGAGTCAGTTGTTCCCAGAAAGTTCTGAGGTTCTTAGTCGTGCCAGCTGCATTGTGATCGAGGATTTTATTTCAGTTTTTTCCAGTACCTACAGGTAAGTTGGATAAAGATGTGTAATGCAGGTTATGACATGTGCTTTTTTTTTTTTTAATCAAATTAAATATAACATTGTTGTTCCCAGGATATGTAAAATCTGCATTATAGTCTATAATGAGCTGACTTAGTTAAATAAAATTGTGTGGAGATTGTATGTCCAGTGCTAAGGTTTATCAAGTCCACATAGGTTGAATTTGTTTGTTTGTGGCTCAAAGGGGTAGTTAGGCATACTCTTGTGTAGTTAAATGAGTGCATTTCTTTTCCTTGTCTATTGGAAATGTTACTGAAAGACCATAGACTGTGTAGAACTGTCTGAATTTACAGTTAACAGTGTAGACCCGTACAAAACATGTTTATGGGATGGGCTACATCTCTAAAAATAGTCAGTTTTTGATTACAAGTGGCAACAGTTGTAAATTGGTTCTCTTTCCTAATTCACATGTGTTTAGGGATAAGGTATTGTGAACGGAATACATTTTTTCACTGGTAGGTGAGTGGTAAGGGAAACTGCTTGGTTTGAGCATAAAATATAGATTTCTGACTACACCCCTCTGGATGCCTAATAATAAAACTTTAATCTACGATCGCCGTATGTTTTTTTTTAAATATATGTGTGGCTAAGATTTAGAAATCAAAACACGAGTAGTGTCTCACTTGTCACAGCAATTCTAAACTGGTAAATTGTAATAACATGACAGGGATAATGAGATGGAAATGTGAAAGGAGAAACATTTGCATTTCAGTGACACTAACGTGATGAGTTTATAATGTTAGATGGTGTTGTGAGTGTCCTGTGCTTAATGTAACCTTTCATGTTTGAATCTGTGTAAACATTGTACGCTCAACTTCCCAAGACATCCCTTGCAACTCTTCTTTTCCACAGGTCCTGCTTTTGAGGTGCAGTAAATGCCAGATGCATCTTGTATTACACAGAATTCCATTGGTTACTATTACTTCCTGAAACTGTTAAGCACTCCTCAAGTCAAGAAAGAGTTTCAGTGAAGTTTAATCTTAGTGGGAGATGTCAAGTATTGTGTCTAGGCAAGTGGCTATAAGAGTATGCTGGTCAGCAGCTTTAAAAAAATTGCAAAATGACTTCGTAAAGATGTCTCACAACACTTTCCCTCCATAGTGACATTTTACTGCAGTTCCTTTTCTTTCAGGCAGACTGCTACTTCCATTAAGTTAGTGAGGGAATAATCTGAATTAGTACATAATTTTTAGTGTGACAGTAGATTTTTATGAATTCTTTTATGTGTCCTTTCCATTTTTCTAAGCAGACGTCATGGGTCATTTATGGTCTACAAATTTAGTCCAAATTAATAGCTATTTTTGTAACAATATTTAAAATATGTCCCTACTTTTAGGCTCTTGGCTCCCATTTGTTCTGGGTTTGTCCAGATTTCTTGCACTGAGAGGTTGATAGCTGTCATTTTATGAAATGTTATTTACTCACATTGCATTGCTGCACCTAAAATGTTTTGGTTTAGTACATATGTGAAAAGTGCATTTTGACATATCTATGTATATAATTCTCTAATAAGAAATGCTTAAAATGATGCCCTGTCTTTCTGTAATTGAATGGGTGGGCGTGTCCATTAATGCACTTATTTAAATATTTATATCTTATGTTAATTAGGTGTCCCTGAATGTCCCTGCTTTTAATAGTTACCACCTGTCCCACTTTGCGAGGGACAGTCCCTCTTTGGGCAGTTGTGTCCTGACAAAAAATAATAAAAATGGCAAATGTCCTGAGATTGTAGGACATAATTATGTCCCATATTTTATTATTTTTTGTCGGGACACAACTGCCCAAAGAGGGACTGTTGCATAAAATAGTTATTTCTGCATCTAAAATACCTAAATGTTACAAGAAACAGAATAAGCAACTAAACTGCTACAAGAATAAGCTTCTATTTAGGCAGACAAGTTCTATCCTTTGTACTGACCATGGGTATGTGTTGGCCTGTAAAATCTGATGTGTGTCCCAAAAATGTCCCACTTTGGTCATTTGAAAAGGTGGCAACCCTAGATTTTAAGGTCCTTTGTCCCTAATTCTCTGACCTGGAGATTGAGAGGTATGGTTCAATGGACTTTGTAAACCAATATGTCTGCAGTCCACTATCTTGGGTTGCCAATATTAACCTTTAATCTTTTGGTTTGAATTTGCCTCTCCTTAACCATTCTTGCATTCGATCCTGATCAACATGAGGTTGTTCCAGGAGTTTGCTATACTTGCAACTATATTTTTCAACATTTCTTGACTTCCTTATCTGATCCTTCACATTGTATTCTTTCTTTTGTATTTTGGCACATTCAGTTGCTGCCTGATTTTATATACTTCTGGTTTGATTTCCCCTCCTGCTTGACACTGATATGCTTCTGCTAGACTAAGCAGGGAAGTCATCATAGTTTTATTCTCCTCATGTTTCAAAACTTTCACTATGTTTTGGGTTTTGTGAGGTCAGCAGATATGTATGCAATCCCACGATTGCAGATCTATACATGTAATCACTTTCAAGGAGGCCCATCCCTCCTTCGGAACAGGGAATATATAATTATGGTATGCACTGATTTTTATAAATCATTTGATGAGCATGAAGCATCCTTCTTTTTTTCCTGTCTAATCTATCCAGTCACTCCAAAACTGTAAATCAGGACAGGAAGAGCAAATTAGTTTATAGCTTGAACTTTGTTCCTAGATGTAACACTGTTTCCAGGAATAATTTAGGTCTTCTAAAATATTCCTTACTGAGTTTTATTCACATTTGTTCATGCTTTATTGTTGATCCTTCGTCAGTTCCCAAACATTTATACACTCCCTCTTGCTCAAGTTATTTTATATCACATTCTTGTCCCAAACTGATGTTTTCATGGTGCTGCAGGTTTCCTGCTTTAAAGGTCGCTTTTGCGCATTTATCAAGACCAAAGGACATTGTTATATCACCTGAAAATGGTTTTGACTACTTGGAGTTGTATTTTCAGTTCCTCATCTGATGAGCTATACAGTTTTAAATTATAGACAAAGAAAAGATGAAAAGTCCTTACACTTTGTTGCATTCTGGGAGCCAAATTATAGCCACGACCTAATATTTTAAGCAGACAGCTTAATGGGTTAAGGGCAAAAGAGTACCTGTGACACAAAGTCACCCTGGAATATCCCCCTTTGGATTTTAATCCCTGGAATAATAATTTGTCCTTTATCATGACTTAACTGCAAAGTGGTTTGCCACTGTTTCATGGTTGCTGTGATGTAGTTTATCAGTGTAGTGTGTATCTTATACATTTTTAAGCACTCTTTTATCTATGAATGTGGGATACTGTGAAATGCTTTTTTTGTAATCTATCCATGCCATATTTCCATTTCTCCACTATGACTTAATTTAACAACATATGATCCTTTGTTCCATATGACTTTCTTTTATTGCCATAATCGAGTTTTCTTCTAAATGACTACAAACTCTGTTGGCATCAATTCCAGTGTATAGTTTATATGTCATTGGAAGGCAGGTTATTGGTCTATAATTTTAGCATAGCTTACAGGTTCACTCTTAAGTAGGAGCATTGTTTTTCCTGTTGTTAGCCAGAGTGTGTCCTTTGGGGTGTGCATATAAATAGTTCTTACTCATGGCTAAATCTTTATGCAAAAATGTTAATACTTTTAGACAGAAGTTAGGTAATGCATCTGGGCCTGGGGTTTTCCAATTAGAGTCTTTTCTTAACTTTGTTTCAGTCAATCTGGCCTTTACTTCATCCCATTTCATATCTTACATTTGAACTTCATATTCTTTCTTTTACTTCTTCTATCCATTTAGAATCTTTATGTTCCACAGGATCTTCATAAATAATTCTCCAAAATGTATCCATTTCTTCTTTTTTTGGTGGTCTTTCAGTTCCTTTTACCTTGTTTCCCAATTCTCTATAAAACTTTTTTTAGGTTCATAGGTGTGTACTCGGCTAATGGCCCTGGAGCCTTTACAAGCCTAGCCCATAAAAGTGCCCTGGCATCGTGCCACCCGATGTTATTTCCCAGTGCCTGTATCAAGCAGAGCCACTGGAGTGATCCCCGGGGTGAACTTTATTACCCATCCACTCATCAAGATTCCTCTTGAAGAGGGACAGCGAGGTGCTCTGCTTGACATGTATTGGAAGTCTATTCCACAGCATGGGCAATCTCTGGGTGAGGAACCTGTCCCTCCAGCACGTTCTGTTGATTGTGGTAATGAGGTTAAGGTCTCTGGAGTATATGGTGTGGAGGGATTGGTATTTCTTTAGATGTAGCATTTCTAACAGAGCTGGTTCAGACATGGCTTTGTAAGTCAAGCAGACATCGCCTCTAAGTAGGTGATATGAGACAGAGAATAGCTGGAGTCTTTTGAATCTGTCCATGTAGGACATGTGTTTAACGCCTAGGATCCTCTTTGTGAGGTACTTTTGTATCCTCTCCAGCTGTTGCAGGTGTCTAATGAAGTACACGCCAAATGGGGCATTATACTCTATGATTGGTAGAGTAGAGAGAGATGATGACCTCTTTCTTTCTGGATGCAAAACCCTTGGTAATGAGATGTGCCACATAGAAGGACTTTCTGACCACAGTGGCAATGTGGTGGTCGAAGGAGAGGTTGCTGTCAACCTGCATTCCCAGATCTTTTATAACACCTTCAGTGTTCAGTGGGCTCCCATCGATGTGGTAATTAGTAGGAACTGAGTTTTTACCAAAGGGGATGATGATGCATTTTTTGGCATTATGTTTAAGGCCATGGTTTCAAGACCAATCATTGTTCTCAGTGAGGCCTTTCTGTAGGATGTCTGCATCACTTGGGAAGTTAATAATGGATCCCAGTTTGCAGTCATCTGCAAACTTGGTCAGCCAGAGTCCCTTTATGTTGGCCTGGAATTCTGAGAAGTAGATAACAAACAGGAGAGGACTCAGAACCGAACCCTGTGGGACGCCACTCGTGACTGGTCGGCAGTCTGACTTGGAGTCCACTACTTTCACACTGTGTGCTCTATCTGTGAACCAATTTGGAACCCACCTAGTGATACAGGGGTTGATGCCTAGTTTGGTGAGTTTATCAATAATTCCTGAGTGAGGAATGGTATCAAAGGCCTTGGCCAGATCGAGGTAGGCTGTATGCACTGCCTTACCTTCATCCACAGCCCTGGTGACTGACTCAAAGAAGTCAACCAGGTTGAGCAGGCATGATCTCCCTTTCACAAAGCCAAATTGCGTGGGATCTAGAGTTTGGAGATTTCATATATCTTTGTTAATCAGGTCCATGATGATGCGGTCCATAGCTTTACATATCAGACTCAGCAGGATAATGGGGCCATAATTCCCAGGGTCTGTAGTCACTCCCCCTTTATGGAGAGGGATGACTGTAGCAGTGCGCCATTCAGTAGGGACAAAGCCTGAGGTGAGACTGTGACTGAACAGGGGACACAGATATGGTGCCAGTTCACTTTGTAGTTCATGTAGAACACAGCCAGGGATATTATCTGGTCCCATGGAAGCTGTATTCCTGGCCCTGGACAATGCAGCTTTAACCTCAGCTGCATTAATGCTGGGTGCCTGGCATTCTTCTGGTATTGTGATTGGTCCTTTGGGGGGGGTAAAGTTGGCACTGAATCTGTAGGCCAATATGTTGGCAATATCTGTTGGCTCAGTATAGGAGGTACCATTGTGCAGTAACTCAGAGCAAATCTGGGTATTGCCATAGAGGTTGTTGATATAGCTATAGAAGGCTTTGTGATTGTTTTTAGTGTCTGCCACAATTTTGCCTTCATAGCTGGCTTTAGAGGATTTGATGAGGGATCTCAACTGTTTGTTGAGGCTAATAAGGGAGTTTTTCCAGTCTTGGGACTTCACCTTTTTCTACAACAGTTTCTTCTTTCTGTTGCAGAGTTTATTAATGGCAGGGGACCACAGATTGGCTTTCTTTTTTTTGGAGGAGAGCATCTTGGTTCTGTTGGGTATGGCTAGTTCCATGCATTATTGTACATGTTCATACAGTGCATTGGTATATGATTCAGCTGTTATGCAGCTATTTTCCATTGGCATGAGTGCCATGAAGTTAGCCAACTCTGTTTTAAGAGTCCAAAGTCAGCTCTGGAGAAGTTTTTCAAGGTAGTTACCTTTGTGGGGGGTGTGGGTGAGATGTGGATTTCCATGGTGATTAGTTTATGGTTGGATCTGTCCAGGGAGGGATTGACTATTGGTGTAGAGCAACGGTCGCCCATGTTAGTAATAACCAGGTCAAGGATGTTGCTTCCTCTATTGGGGGTCAGAATGAGCTGGCCTCTTTTGGGTCATCAAAACTTGCTTATATTGTACTTTTCCTTTATATTTATCTGTGTAGCTTCTAAGTTTTTCTGCCTGTGTTGATATTTTTAGTTTATTATTTGCAACAGTGCATGATAAATCCCGATTCGTTGTAATACTGCTCATTGCTTTTATCACGTCTATCTTTCTGAGTATTTTTGTTGATCTGTTCTCTCTTCTGTACTCTTCTAACAGTATCACTTCTTGTCTTAATTGCTTTATAGTTTTCTGTATTCGAATGTCATTAGATTTCGCCCCTTACTACCCTGTGCTCTTGTGGTACAACTTTATCTGTTATTAATTTGGCTGCACAGTAATGTATCCTATTTACTTCCGTTATATCGCATAAATCTCTGTGGACAGTCCTAATTACTGTGTTAATTTGTTTTACAAATGTCTAGCTTTTGGGGTTTTACTGACCTTCTGCAGTCTGTTTATTTTGTTGATCTTACTATGTTTGGCCATCTCTATTAAATCAAGCAACTTCTATTAGATCATTTTTTTTCTAAACTGAGGGCACATTCTTTCTTCGCCATTTCCTGAGGGCATTCTATTGAAAGTTACAGAGCTTCTTCCTGTGCCATGTTCTCTTCAGTTTCACACTGTCTCATCTGTTGCTCTTTCATATGGGAACTCATTGGCTTATCACTCCATGGCATTGACTGTGTCAGAGCTGCCACAGTTTCTTGTTTTTTCCCTTGGTTTATGGCTCCAACTTCACCTTTGTACTGGTTTCCTGTCAGAGGCTCCAAAGTATCTTCATATGTCAACTGATTAGATGCTTCCTGCACCACTGGTTTCTCCTTAATTTGGTGCCCATTGCACTATCCTGTTGTGTTATCAAGTTAAATTTGCTACACTAAATCATTCACTTTACAGGTAATCCATAACCTCAGTTTCTGTTTCTTTAACTTCTCATTTACTGATCATCTTTTCCTGTTTGTTTTCTTATTTTTTGTGTTGTAAAATTTTCCATAACCAGATGTATTAGCCTGTATTTCTCTTCAAAAATCTTTGGTGCTGCTCTTTTTGCATTGATTAGTTTTGCTTTCTCCTTTGCATAAACATTGCACCATATTAAATCTCTTTTCTTTCCCATGTACATATTTCTTCAGATGTCTCCTGCTCCTCTTGTTTCTCCTTAATTGGGGACTAGTTGTCCCATCATACTGTGATATGACCTGTGTTAGACTTTCTACACAGAATCCTTAACTTTGCAAGTATTCCATAACTTCAGCTTCTACTTTTTTTTTTACTTCTACTTGACTAATCTTCTGTTCTACATTCCCTTTTTGTGATCTTATTTTTTATTGTGTGTGGGATTCTCTATCCTGTCTTGCTATAGTGCTGTCTTTGTTGTCTGGATGTCTCTGTCCTATATGTGGGAGTTTTTGTGTACCTCTTTGGGACAGTTACTTTGATGGATACAGAGGCGTTTCTTAATGCAACAACATTGGTACTAAATGCCAGTGAGTGTGTGTGCATATACCTCTGTAAGTGGCTACCTTGCTGTGGCACTGAGACTTGTCACAGTATAACACTGGTACTAAATCCCAGTCAATGTGTACATATACCTCTGTGAGTGGTTACCTTGCTGTGGTACTGAGGTTTGTCACAGTGTAAATTGATACTAAATGCCAGTCAGTGTGTGTAACTTGAGGAAGTACTAGTGGTCCTATAGGTCTTTGTAAAGGTCTGACTTACTAACACTTTATATAATGATTGTTAATGGGTGCTGGGTGAGCTTGACAGAGAAGGTGGTGTGGCAACAATATGGTCACATCTTACATATTCCTAGGTAGGGCCCCCAACTTGAAACTTACTGGTGGCTCACAAAATGCTAGCACTGGCCCTGCATATCCCTGGGCTAACTGTGGAGGAAAATTTCAAGCTGCATGCTGTTATTTTTCTTATTATTCTGTCTTTGCAGAACTAGCATAATTTGTTTGAAGCAATTTGGAATATAAGGTTGAAATGCATTAAAATGGCCATCCTCTCTTCATCACAATCCAACATCTGAGTTGTACATAGATGTGGTTATAACTGCTTGGTGGGGGTTGTCTGGATGAAAGTAACTGACCCTCATGTCACTTTCTCAGTTTACAGTCATTTCTCAAAAAAACAGGAGGGGGGCTAAGATACATTACAGAATACCCAGACCTTCAAATTTCTGGGGGGCTGGTAGGCCCTGCACACCAAGGCTGTATAAGTAGATTTTGATATGGGCTTAGTAGCTACTGAAGGTCTGGGAATTCTGTGATGCATTTTATCCCTTTTTTGAGAAATGATAACTGAGTATGTGCCTCCTCTGCCGTGAACCCATTCTAGTCTAAAACCAGCCCTGCTTAGTGGTGTACACAGAAGGTTGCTGTAACTTGTGTGGGGAGCTGGGGAGGATGTCATTTTTTCTTTAACTTTCCTCCCAAACATCAGAGATCACTATCTTGGATTGGGTTAGGAAAGTGTAGTCATTACTACTTTAACATTCCTCACAAACTTTATAGGGGTGCACAGAGGGACACTAAGCTTATACAGGAGCAGTATACTGTCTAAAATAACATGACTGTACTTATCTTTCTTCTGCACAAACATCAAGTGAATATACAGGTGGCTATCCTTTGAGGAAGGTTAAGAAGCATTATGTTTATGTATATCTGACAAGAAATATGTTCTGTTTCTTTTTTCACTTTTGTCCATGTGTGAGATCAGAGACCCCCCCCCCAACCCCCAGCTTAAAGTTGTTATTTCTACCTTAGTTATTGCATTATTGTCTTGGTCAGTTAGGGTGTGTTGAAAGAATTTAGGGAAAAACAACGCTGAACAACAAAGACTGATTTTTTCCCCTTAATTATGATTTTTGTTCAGGCATTGCATGAAAAAGTTGTTTTTAAAAACTTTAAAATGTACCTTGGAGCATCTAGAACCCTTATGGCTTCTGTGACTTAATGCACGTATTTCTACCAAAGCTATTACAGTGTAAATCTTGGTTAGTTAGGGTGTGTTGAAAGGATTCATGGAAAAACAAAGTTGAAGAACAAGACTGAATTTCTTCATTTAATCATGATTTTTGTTCAGGCCATAATTGGATGTAAAAACAGCCTTTTTTATGAGTAAATCCATTAAAAAAATTTGATTAAGACAAACTTTGAGGAAAAAGGAAGAAACAAGTAATATGGATGGTGTGGTTAGGCCAGGTTGGGTGCATTGGGGAAGTGTGTGTGTGTATGTGTGTGTGTGTCTGTGTCAGCCCCGACGTTAAGCCTCGCTGTATTTATTGTAAGACTATCATTATTCCAGTCTAAATGAGCCCACTGCAGCCTTACACTACTTCTGGAGGCTTATTTTTTCATCTTTTCTGAATGTTCTCTTTTTGCCTCTTAAGCAGTGTTACACCATATCATATCATCTCAGCTTTTATTACAGAAAGGGTTCCAAAACGGATAGAATTCAGAAAGTAAATGTTAAATAGAGGTAAGCAAAACAGCTAAGGATATATTAATAAATGTAATTATTGCAAACAACATAGTAAAAGTTATGAAATATAAATCACATTGAATAACAAAAATGCAGAAGTATCTGCCTGTACTTCACTCAAAGATCTCTTACCTTCAGTCCCCATCTGCTGAGCTGATCAAGCAGTAGTCTGTGTCTGCTAGGGGTGAGCCATGGTGCCTAGGGCACCAGTTAACCTAAGGTCAAATCTGTTTCAAAGAGATTTTAAGGCTTGCTGAATTTGCTTTATTTTGTTTTATTGTAAGACCATCCTTAAATTATTTGCAATTAAATGGATAAAGGTACCATTTTACTGGTCAAAAATGACAGTACTTACCAGTTTGCTACAACATAAATAACTCATCTCTGTTAGTCACATAGAGGCTTATCCAGAAAGTAAATATGTTGAAAATTATTTATGTATTTATTTCCAGTTTGATAACCGGGGATGTCCACTGTGCTTAGGGAAGCCATTTTCACTGGAGGCCTGGGGAGAAATGTTACAAAGTTTAGATACAGATACAATATAGAAAAGAAGAACAATTTACAATTATGTTTCATGCTAGAGAGCAGGTGTAATTTCTTAGGTACATGTTACCTTTAGATACAGACACAATATTATTAATGAACAATTTACAGTTACATTTCATGTTAGAGAGCAGGTGTAAATTCTTAGGTACATGGTACAAAATTGGTATTTACAATATGTACATATGTGTGTTTCAGTTTAGCTGTTATTGTGCACACTTAGCTATCCTCAGAAAGAAACAGTGCCAAGATGTAAAACTCAGACAGTGAGCAAGACTAACATCTAGCTCAGGTGACAAAGGCAGAAACAGATTCCTTTCCGAAGCAGTACATGGTCTGCTCAAACAATAAAATGATGGGATCTTTATGATATACGATGGGGAAAAAACAGAAGTAAAAGACTTGGAAATCAGTGAAGGATTTATGGGCACTACATATCACCTAGGAGATACTATAAGGGAAAAAAAGAACTCTGAGATAACATTAAATACATTGGCGGGCGGAGTGTTCCTTTAATGTGCATACGTCTGCTCACTATATCTGCATTATTTGCTAAGCACTTGGTCTGGGATGCAGGAGAGACAGAATTACAAAAAAATAAGTTCTGTATCAAGGCAACTTAAAATGGTTAAAAGCTATTCCACACATCACTATGCATAAGTAGCCAGTTGGCATTGCCTGCAGCTCAGTGTATCTGAACTTATTGTCATATGAAAGACTGACATGCATCCTGCAATAAATGTTTCAAGCAAAATCTATATCTCTGTTCTTTCTTCAGGTTCGTGACTTACACATTTCTTTTCTCAGGTTGTTTGCTGTGTTAACTCTATCATGATACTGAATGCATTTTTACAAAAATAAACAACCAAATGAGTCAGCCTAGGACTTGAAGCAAAAATTATGGAATTCAGAACAGACTGGTGGTCGGACAGGATGCAGAGTGTCACACCAACTGTAGGATATTCTGAAGAAATTGTGTTACAAAAAGGGTATGGTGGGGGTTTCAAATTTAAATGTCTTCTTTAATATATTTCTAACTGACTTGAAGAGATTGCTAGCAAAATTTTTGACTGTTTTGACAGATTTACCTAAAATAAGGTCCCACTACAACTGACAATAATCTGATACGAAAAGGATGAGATGAGGTATGGAAAAATTGGAAGAACAGTGAAAAGCATTGCTTTGTAGAGTCAGTGTAAGGAAGAGTGAGGCAGGTTGTCTATAAAAATGCTGACAAGCTATACAGCAGTGGAAACATTCTTATATTAATACTAAAAAAGTTACTTCTACCAGCTGAACCAAATGTAGGCAGTAAATGTGACATGATCTTAAGAAGCAGGGGTGTAGTCAGGAATTCTTTAACTGTAGACCATCTTTCAGAATGAAGCATCTTTCTCAAAAGTGTACCTCTCCAGCGAAGAGTTTGTGCTTAATTCTGGGAAGGCAGTTTAGCAAAATGTATAACCATAAACTATTAAAAATATGCTATGGCTTTCTTTTAATTAAAATTAACACAACTCATTGCGCAAGTACAACATGATGCATCTGGTATATGCTTGGCTACACCTTTCATAAGATAATCATTTTACTAGCAAGCTGGGATACATAGGCAGAGGTCTTAGTAGTTTAGATTAAAAATAAAATTCTAAGAAGGTCTTAGTAATATTGTGTGTGTGTGTGTGTGTGTGTCTGTGTGTCCCTTGAAATATGATCTGGAGAATGGCAATCTTAAAGCATGTATCAGGATAAATACTGTTTTAGCAGATGAGGCTTCAGATAAACCACACAGCCAGTTGATGGTAACTGACATATTAAGAACAAAACTTCACCAGCTGTGTATGTGCCATATGATCCTTTTTCACTGTCAGACTGTAAAATTATTTCCTTTTAAAGCTGTATGATAAAAACTATGGAATTTTGCTTTGACTCCAGTTCATGTTTAAAGCTTCTGTCTCCTTTTGATTTTGATATCATAACTGAACTGTGGTTCTTGGCCCGCCACTAACAAACCAATAAATGAAAAAATCAATAGATATAGATAGAAACTCACCCATAGTCACATAACACTATAAAAAACTATGGATCTAGGGGACACATGCCAGGTTCTGGTTGAAGTCTGTTGCCTTGAGTCATTTCCTTTCATCAGAAGTAAATTTCTAAACATTGAAAGAAAACTTCTTTATTTGATAAAGCTTTTGGTCCATAGTAGAGTGAAGGTGGCATCTTTCAGACAGTAATAAAATAAATGGAAGGTGTGGTTGCAATTGATTACTATACAGAAGTTAGTCAGGAATCTCAGAGGGAAGGTCATGATGTCTCTTGACGAGTGGCTTATAAAGCAAGCAAAGTGTTGAGATGTTTTTCTGGCAGAGTTTTAAAAATAGTTTGGAGGCTGTCTGAACTGAGCTTTGCAACCCAATTAGACTAATTGAAGTATATAAGGAAAGAATAGCAGTGGCCACACTGGATGAAGTAGAAATCTTGTGCAGCCAACATATGGTCATGGAACCTGTTAAGCAGCAGTTGGGTAAGATTCAAGACAAGACTGTTCAGATGGTAAAGTGAATTGAGCAGTGTCTGATTAGAATAGGAAAGAAAGGAAGAAAGCAAAATCTTAAGTTGTATAAAGTTACCGAAGATAATGAAGGAAAATATTTCAATAAATATTTTTAAAAGGAGATGACAGAGTAGAATGGATTCACAGCAGATACATTGGGAATAGGTATGGTAGATCATTTGTCTGCTAGAACTGGACCTTAAATACGAGAAACTTAGAATGGTGTTAACAGACTTCTTCACATATTATAAGAAAGCATAGATAATGTGGAAAGGGTAATACATGTGTAGCACACTTATAATGTTATTCTGAAGAATCATCTGAAATATGTAAATGCAATAAAGGAGTACAAGAAAAGAAAGCTGAAATTTAAACTGTCCTTATCCATCATCTTGAAGGTTTTTCTGACAAACAACATTGCTTAATTTTGAGAGTGTGGACAAAGCAGTTTTTGAGAAAAAAAGAATTGAGACGAGTTCAGTTGCAGATAGAGCAGAAAGATGAGAATATAGTTAAACTGAGAGATATTCATAATGCTGTAGAAGTAAATGCAGGCTGGGTAGGAAGAAAGGCCACATATGGGTTAAAAGAGGCATCTGTTATGTGTATGATGCCAGAAACAAGACAGACTAGACTAGAAAGGTCTACCTAACCTTGCACTAGGTTAATTTTGGGCATCTTTTTAATATGTGCTCACTGAAACATTACATTACATAGCAAAAAGTTGCAAAGGACAACATGTAATTGTTGCATTGAGTAAGCATATGTTTGTCTCATAAATATTAATTATGGTTAGTTTGTTACTAATGATGTCATACACACACATACCTGGAAAAAGCTGGCACAGATTTACCAGCTATGTCCCCTTTGCCCAGACTATAAGGTAGATACTGACACCACATCACTCCAAAGCCAGCTCTCTTGCCAGGGTATCCAATTATACTTAGTAAAAGTAATACTAATGAAAATGGTAGTGTTTGACCAATGCAGCAAGGTTTTCAGAAGTGGCCACAGTGTCACCAAATAAATATAAGTACTCTCAAAGATTAAAATAGTCTCTAAAAGACCAGCCACAATGAAAAGTTTAAATATATTTAATAATAAATAATAAAAGAACATGGACATACTAAATATCTGTTTACAATAAACACCAACATTTCAATCACAGAAAATATTAAAAATAACAGAGATGGATAGATTCACACAGATTGAGAAAAACAGTACTTAACTAATCTCACTATATTGTCCTGACTGATCTATATATTTACTATTCCCTGGTTACTTACTAAAGCAAGGCAAGATGAAGTGGATGAGTGATCCTCCTTTGTCAGGTTTCAAAAACAGACTGCCCTGAGACCTTCTGTCTCATCTAGTATTATAACATCATTTCAGTGCTGGATTACAGAATGACATGACATACATCTGGTCATCTAACTCTGGTTCCCAAACTACCCAATTTACTAGAAAATGAACCAGAATCTAGCATGTGTGTTATATACACACACAGTGCTTTTTGAAGATGTGTTATAGCATCTGGAAACTCTAAAACCATTTCAAAAACCTCCACCCTTCCAGGGTAGCACTTAGTTCACCCTTAAGGACAATACAGTAGGATTTCTAGTCCTGGTTTTCCCAGGCATGTTGTCTCTGGCTGCAACTGTAAGATACAATTTGTATGGCCTAAACCAGATAATTTAATTTCAGACTATTTTCCAAAGTTAGCAGGACTGGCATTAACCTCTTCTCTTCCAGTATTGCAACAGTTACAATTCAGTCTGACATACAGGTGCATTTCTTTTCTGTCCAGCAGGACCCACTGTTGGTATATTTTTAACGCAAGCAGCTTTACAAATACATTTTTTCAACACAAGCATCTGTATAAATCAGCTTGATATACAAATGACATAATTCTTTACAAAACTCCAGTTAGCTATGCTGGCATATGTTACACAACCACTGCCTTACTTCTCCTGGCATAGCTAGCAATAACTTACATCATCACAGTATGCACTAAGACTATTAATAGATGCTGCTAAATGGTGGTCATATAGACAGCCCAGGTGCATAAAAATGTTTAATCTGTTAGTAATTAAGATTTGTTTTATTTAGAAGTCTAAGAGGGGATTCACAAAGGCTTACTGTGAAAGAAGCCTTATCTCAGAAGGTTTCCTCATCACTGTAAATGTTTCTGATTCACAGACCACTCTAATGCTGTGGTTTTCCTCTCATGGGAACTGTAGCAGGGAGAGTGGTCATGCATGCAAAGTTGTATGCAAATGCTGTAGTCATGGGGAGTGGTTGACATTAATTAGCCATGTGCTATATCCCTGCCTCTCTTTATCCATCCCAGAACTCACTTTTACAGAAATGTATGCTGCTCCTAATTCAGTCTGCCAACCAATTCAGGCAGTTTTTCAGAAGAGTAACATTTTACACTTGGAGAAAAAAGTAAACACACTCAAAGAACAGTGTTCACCCATTCATTCTTATGGGAATATTCATAGTGCCAGTAAGTACAGCAGAGTCATTGGAGAGTGAGTGTCAGTGTTTGTATGTGTGCATGTCTATAAAGGCATGAATTAAGCTAAATAAGTGTGTATGTGAAAGAGAAAGAGAGTATTACCATGAGTGTTAGTGAGTATGGGGAGCGGATTGTTTGTGAATGTGTGTGGGGCTACTTGTTTCTGAATGTGTGTGTGTGTGTGTGTGTCTGACTGTGTATGAGCACGTTGGGACATGGTTTTGCTAATGTGATGCATGGGCTGCTATGAAGAACAGTAATGCAATCAGGTTTGACAACACAGAATTTGATTCAGAAACATGGTAATGAACCACTAATTGTAATGTTTCTCACTGCAGCTTTATTATGTCTCTAAATTAAAATTTCTGTCCATCACACTTATTATCCAACCTGCATAACTCAAACAGCACAGGAAGAGAGCAGTCCCCTTAATCCCATGGTAAGAATGTTTGTACCAAGCACATTTAATAAATACTATTAAAGTTAGTACAAATGCTCCCCATTTAGAAGTGAAGGATATACAGAGTGAGAATATTCAAAAGTTTTAAAGCTATAAGGGGAAATATTCATTCAGTAGTTTAAGAATGTTTGCTTTAAAAATACAAAGACTGGTTGATTTGCTGCTAATAAAGAAATTGAGAGTGATTTAGGGAAAAATGTATTCAAAAAAAGTTATGTGCAGCAGAGTACAGAATATTTACTGCCTCTTTTTTTTACAATAAATATGTTTTAATATATACATAGGTCTTGAGGATGAGGAAATATAGGTTTGACTGTATAGAAAAATAAGGCCCTGATAAAAAGCAAAATTTTGAACTATAATTAAAATAGAAGTGAATGTTGGAAGTAGTATTTTACCTGTGGAAGCATGGATGTGTTTAGGTAAAATGGCAGTGGAGTTTTTAACTTAATTGTTTAATGAATCTTGGAAAGTGAGTGGATACCTGAGGAATGGAGAAAGTGTTTTGGTACCAATTTTTAAGAATGAGGGTGATGTGCAGAGCTGTATTAACTACAGAGGGATTAAATTGATCAGTCACAGCATGAAGTTATGGGAAAGAGTAGTGGAAGCTAGGTTAAGACGGGAGGTGATGATTAATGATCAGCAGTATGGTTTCATGCCAGGAAAGAGCACTACAGATGCAATGTTTGCTCTGAGAGTGTTGATGGAGAAGTACAGAGAAGGTCAGAAGGAGTTGCATTGTGTCTTTGTGGACTTAGAGAAAGCATATGACAGGGTGCCTAGAGAGGAGTTGTGGTATTGTATGAGGAAGTCAGGAGTATCAGAGAAGTATGTAAGAGTGGTACAGGATATGTACGAGGGTAGTGTGACAGCGGTTAGGTCTGGGGTGGGAGTGATGGATGCATTTAAGGTGGAGGTGGGATTACATCAAGGATCAGCTCTGAGCCCTTTCTTATTTGCAATGGTGATGGACAGGTTGACAGACTAGATCAGACAGGAATCCCCGTGGACTATGATGTTTGCAGATGACATTGTGATCTGTAGTGAGAGTAAGGAACAGGTGGAGGAGACCCTGGAGAGGTGGAGATATGTTCTGGAGAGAAGAGGAATGAAGGTCAGCAGGACTAAGACAGAATATATGTGTGTGAATGAGAGAGAGGATAGAGGAATGGTGAGTGTGCAGGGAGTAGAGGTGGCGAAGGTGGATGAGTTTAAATACTTGGGATCAACAGTTCAGAGTAATGGTGAGTGTGTAAGAGAGGTGAAGAAGAGAGTACAGGCAGGATGGAGTGGGTGGAGAAGAGTGTCAGGACTGATTTGTGACAGAGTAGTACCAGTAAGAGTGAAAGGGAATGTCTACAAGAGGATAGTGAGACCAGCTATGTTATATGGGTTTGGGACAGTGACATTGACAAAAAGGCAGGAGTCAGAGCTGGACGTGGCAGACTTAAAGATGTTAAGATTTGCACCAGGTGTGATGAGGGTGGACAGGATTAGGAATAAGTATATTAGAGGGTCAGCCCAGGTTGGAATGTTTGGAGACAAAGCCAGAGAGGCAAGATTACGTTGGTTTGGACATGTGCTGAGGAGGGATGCTAAGGATGAAGCTGCCAGGTAACAGGAAAAGAGGAAGGCCTAAGATAAGGTTTGCGGATGTAGTGAGAGAGGACATGCAGGTGGTTGGTGTGACAGAGCAAGATGCAGAGAACAGGAAGAAATGGAAACAGATTATCCACTGTGGCGACCCCTAACAGGAGCAGCCGAAAGAAGAAGCATTTATAAGAAGCACTAAATACTGTGAGCCAATGTTTTTTTAACCTACAGTCATAGAATATGACTAGCTTTTTTATCTTGCATACATATTTGGTGACACTGTATAGGCCACTCCAATAGCCTTAAAAGTTTTGGGCACACTTACCATTTGGATAATAGTAACATCACACAGTAGGATTGGTCACCCTTTGGGAACGGCCTTATAGTAGCTGATAAGTAAGGGTGGTAGGTGGCAGTGATTACTACCTTATAGTCTGGGCAGAAGGGGGCATAGCTAGTGAAATTGTGCAAGCCTTCCCACGGTGTGTCTGTGTGTTTGTATGTAAATCAAATCTCAAAGTGTGTGTGTGTGTGTGTGTGTGTGTGTGTCAGCTACATGGGCAGGGACACGGAGCACTTGTTGGACAAAGAGGGTACTTGAGGATTTGGCTTGACCACTCGGCTGAGATCTGAACCCTATAGCTGCGCCAGTGGGGAGTCTTATTGAGAATCTGGAGAAAGAGGGGAGAGATCATCCCCAGACTGACTGTGATGTCTGTGTGATCTTAAGGGAAATTGTACTTTACTGTGTGTGTACTTGTCATCCTCCTAATGTGCACATCCCTCACTGGTGCTAGTGGTGAGGATTGAGGCTCCTTGATTACTGGGCTAGTGCAGGGGCATCACATATTAATTGTTTAGTTTGGCAATGGTGGGATAGCCACATCACATATTAATTGGTTACTAGTGGTGATTTAGCCACATCACATATTAATTGGCTTGTAGTGGTGTGGATATTGAATTCCTGTAGCCTGTGTACAGTGACTACTGAAGGTGTTTGTACTCTTAATCAGCCACACAGTGAACATTCAGAGTTCATATCATATTGTTTTATTTTTTTTTTTTTTGTTAGCTTAGTTAGTCAGGGAGAGCAGGCAAGCATGTCAACAGAGGAGTATGTCAAGCTGAGAAGGAGCAAGTTGGCTGAGATGTACCAGGCTAAAGGACCGGTGCATGCCAACCTGACTAAAGTAGACATGATTTCAGCTTTAGTTACAGCTGCATCAGAAAATAGCAACCGGAGGACAATCAGACTGGCCATGGAGATGTACACTTCTCAGAAAATGGACAACTCAACCTTTCCACAGAGGACTTAAAAATCCATCTGGAGTTAGAGAGACTTGAACTAAAGACCAAGCCTTTGGAAATGGAAGCAGCAGAGATGGCTGGAAACTGAGGGAAGGGCAAGCAGAAGCAACATGAAAAGGAGATGCGCACTCTTCGCCAGAGTCATGGAGGTAATGTGGAAGGGAGTAACCGAACCCCAGAAGCAACAAAGGTCAGTAAATTTCTTCCACAATTTACAGAGGAGGATAATTTTGATAGTTTCATTCATATGTTTGAGAGGGTATGTAAACAGTATAATGTTGACCAAGGGTTCTGGGTACGGTTCCTAACCCCCTTACCCCATGGTAAAGCTGTAACTGTTCTTTCCAAACTGTCTGATACTGACTTTTTAAATTATAATGTTGTAAAGAATTGTTTGCTAGAATTTGTTAAGTGGAGGAAAAAGTTTCATGAACATAGATGCAAGGCAGATGAAAGTGTGTGTGAATATGTTGCTAAATTAAGCACTTATTTTCATAGTTGGGTGCACTTTTGAAGGGCTGACAGACCTTTTGGTGAGGGAACAGGCCCTTAGCACTTTGCCTGAGGACATGAGAATCTGGTTAGCTGATAAACAATGCACTACTGTAGATGAGTTGGGGAAGAAGGGATACCTATACCTAGCAAGCAGGGCATCACTGCACAGGAAAGGGACAGACAGTGCTGCTCATGGGTCTAAGGGAACCAATGGTGGGCAGCCCAGACTACCCCAACAGATTCCTTCCATGCAGGGGAAGCCACTAGTCCAGGTACACATCTAGAACCAAGGGTTAAATGTTTTAAATGCAACCAGTGGGACCATGTAGCATATAGATGTCCATGGAGGCAAGGTGGGGAACAAAAGGTGGGAGAGCCAGTAAGTGGGAATGACAAAATGCAAACAGTAGGTTGTCTTGTGACAACAAGGGTACCAAACTACCACAAAAGTTTATATCCTATCTTAGTGAATGGTAAAGAGGCCATGGCTAAGAGAGACACAGCCTCTGACCTAACCATTGTGAAACCTACAATGGTTACAGAGGAGCAGTACTTGCTTGGGTAGTCTACTTCATTCAGAGCTATAGGAGGGACCCCATTCCAAATAACTTTGACTAGAGTTCACCTTGACTGGGAGGGTGGAAAAGGAAGCAAGCAAGTAGGTGTGTTTGAGGATATCCCTGCAAATGTTCTGATATGGAATGATTTTGATAATGCAGTACCATGTGTTCATGCAGTTACATGTAGTCAGGCTTGGAGACAAGCATGTGGGTTTGGTAGCCTGGGGGAGACCCAGACAGATCGCACACTTGCAGCCAGGACTGGTGAGGGAGGGAGCTACCCTGTAGCAGTGAGACTGAAGGTGAGCCACAGCTGCTTGTTGGTACCGATGTTCCCTTGGACAGAGTGACTGCAAGGGCAGAGGTGAGTAGGAGTACACAGGCTGACAGTGAGGCACCACTGTCAGAGGATACCAGACTTCCTGTGGAAGGGGAGCTGAGAAGAGTTACAAAGGGAGAGTTGAGAGGCTCAGCTCACATACTCTACATTGCAAGGCCTGAGGGAGGTAGTTAGTGAGACTCCTGATTCTCAAGGGAAAGGGGAATCTGTATACTGGGACAAAGGGTTACTGTATAGAGAGTGGATCCCTGAGGGAGGGCTAGAGGGTGAGAGAATACAGCAGTTGGTAGTGCCCAGAGCCTACCATCTGGCACTTCTAGCCATAGCCCATGATATTCCCTTTGCAGGTCATATGGGCATAAAACATATGAAGAGACGTATTATGCAAAACTTCTATTGGCCTTGGATTTCCAGAGATGTATCAGGGTACTGCAGGACCTGTGAGCAGTACCAAAAGGTAGGCAAGGCAGGAGACACGGTGAAAGCTCCTTTGATGTCTTTGCCTGTAATTGAGGAGCCATTTCAGAGGGTAGCTATAGATATTGTGGGGCCTCTGAGTACCCCAAGTTCCACAGGGGAAACTGTATATCCTAGTGGTTGTGGATTATGCTACCAGATATCTTGAAGTAGTGGCTGTTTCCTCCACTGAGTCAGAAAAGGTGGCAAATACTTTGTCAGAGAATTTCAGCAGAGTAGCTTTCCCAAAAGAAATACTGACTGACAGAGGTTCCAATTTCATGTCAGACCTGCTGGCTTGTCTGTGGAAGTACTGTGGGGTGAAGCACTTAAGACCACCACCTAAAATTCCCAGACTAATGGTCTTGTTGAGAGGTTAAACGCTACACTCAAGTCCATGCTACGGGCATTTGCAGACCAGTTCAAGAGGGAGTGGGACAAATATTTGCCCCATCTGTTGTTTGCTTACATAGAGGTGCCCCAGGAATCCACAGGTTTTTCACCCTTTGAGTTGTTGCATGGGCATAGGGTGAGGGGACCTCTAGATTTAATTTGAGATGAGTGAGAGGGTGTATGTGTATCCCACGAGGAGTCTGTTGTGGCATATGTCCTAAACCTCAGGACAAAGCTCAGGGAATTCATGGACTTGGACCAGGAGAACCTGGCAGAAGCACAACAACAGAAAAAGGTCTGGTATGGCAGGAATGCTTGAGCTAGAGAGTATGCTGTAGGGCAGCAGGTAATGGTTCTCATTCCTGTCAGACACAACCAGTTGCAGCAGCTTGGGAGGTACTCTATAAGATGGTAAGGAAGGTCAGTGATGTTACCTACATGGTAAAACTGCTAGGCAGGAGGCAGGGGCACACATTGTACCATGTTAACATGATGAAACCTCACCATGATAGGAAGGCCCTTATGCTGAGTATTTTTAGTGGATTGCAGGAGGAGTCTGAGGGGGATCTGGTAACTGATCTCCTCAGTGAGGCGCGGGCTGACACATCAGAGGAAGGGATAGCAGTGTCCCAGCAGCTATCCTCTAACCAGGTTCAAGAAATACGAGCAGCATTACAGGAGTGTGGGGACATGTTCACTGGGAAACCAGGGTGCACCACCATGTGGATACAGGACCCCAAAGGCCTATTAAGCCAGCCCTTTATAGGGTGCCTGAGAGGAGAGTCAAACAGACTCTGAGGGAGGAGATACAGGAAATGTTGGAACTAGGGGTAATTCAGGAGTCCACAAGTCCCCGGGCCTCCCCAGTGGTGCTGGTACCAAAGAAGAATGGCAGCACCAGGTTCTGTGTGGACTACAGAAAATTAAATAGTCACACAGAGTCAGATGCTTTCCCCATGCCTAGGACAGATGAAGCCCTAGAATAGCTGGGTGGGGCTAAGTATCTTACCACCATTGATCTTACCAAGGGTTACTGGCAGGTACCCCAGACTCCCAGTACTAGAGAGAGGTCAGCCTTTGTGAATCCTTTTGGCTTGTATGAGTTCACAAAGATGCCCTTTGCAATGAAAAATGTCCCAGCAACTTTCCATAGGCTGGTAGATCATATCCTAGCAAGAGCAGGAGATTTTGCCCTTGCTTACCTATATGTTATTGCCATCTACAGCCATTCCTGGCAAGAGCACCTTCAGTATGCCAGGCAGGTGCTGGGCACACTACAGAGGGCAGGGTTGACCATTAAGCCCAGCAAATGTCAGGTGGGTTTTGCAGAGGTCTCCTACCTGTTACATAGAGTGGAGTATGGTAAGATCTGGCCAGAACCTGCCAGAGTGGAAAATATTCAGGCATGGCCTGCCCTGCCTTGTTACCAAAAAGCAGGTGAGGGCATTTTTAGGGACACCAGGGTACTATAGAAAGTTTGTCCCTAGGTAAAGTATCATAGCTGCTCCCCTCACACACCTGACAAAGTAAAACAGACCAGATAAGGTAGTGTGGACCCCAGCATATGAACATGCATTCCAGAAGCATAAAGGAGGTTTGGGAGGACCCCCTGTGTTAGCCAGTCCAGATTACAAATAATTTATTGTGCAGATGGATGCTTCAAACCATGGGGTGGGGGTGTCCTTAGCCAGGTTTCTTCAGAGAGAGAGGAGCACCCAGTGGTTTATCTCAGTCATAGGCTCCAATCCAGGGAGGAATGCTATGCAGCTGTAGAAAAGGAATGCCTAGCTATTGTGTGGGCACTGCAGAAACATCAGCCTTATCTGTATGTAAGGAAATTCACTGTAATTACAGACCACAATCCCTTAGCATGGCTAAATTGAGCCAGTCAGCAAAATGGCAAGTTACTAAAGTGGACCCTAGGGTTGCAAGCATGTATGACAGTGCAGTACCACAGTGGGGTTAGCAGTGCCAATGCAGATGGGCTCTCAAGACAAGGAATGGGGTAAGGTATTCCTAGATAAGCTCAACCCTCTCAAGCAAACATTTCTCAAGGGTCACTTGAAAAACTAGCTTGAGTTTTCGGGGGGGGGGGTGTATGCCAGCCCATCTAGCTGGAAATTTGTAAATAATTCTATGTCATTTGTGAAATATTAATATGATTCGTATGCATGTCTTACAAATGTAAAAAAACTATGTTATGTGGATGTTAAACTACTGGTGCAGAAGTGTGTGTTGAACTGTGTGTTTTGTACTGAGCTTCAAGAATGTAACCAGAGTGTACCCTACTGGAAAATAAGAGAAATGTATATACACTATATGCCTATGCAAATGTATGTTTTGATGGTAGAGGTTAGATCATACAGAGTTAACTTGCAAACCCTCAAGAAAAGCAAACAGTTTTACGACTGTGTTTATCTCAGTTTCATGGCAGCTAGGAGACATGATGTCTACAGCTAGAGGTTTCTTTCTGTTGTCTGGAAACAGAAATAATTACAGGTTTCAAATGTAAAAGTGTTTAACTGTTTTACAACTTCCAGTTCTAGGCAAACTTCTTAGATATAAATATTTGTCACAGAGAAATGTTAAATTATGTTGGTATCTCTTAGCCTGGGAACTGAAGGCAAGTGACAAATAGCAATGTCATCCACTTGACCCAGCAGTAATGAGTTATTAATTTAAGAACTACCACTTAGAGAAAGTCTGTGCATTTTGTATTTGTCTTTGGATCTAGAAACATCCTCTCATCAGCACTTCTCATCTGTATTTGTCTTGCTAATAGTAAGTACTAGATTACAGTAATCTCCCTTAGAGATAGATGGGAATATCGTAAGATTAGTTTAGATATTTTCTGTATTTATGTGAAACTGTTCTGCAATGTTGTTTAAAATATTTCCTGTGATTCTGAACTCTGCAGTTACTGTATTGTTTGAGTATTGCTTTGTTCTTTTATTATTTATTATTAAATATATTTAAACCTTTTAATTGTGGCTGGTTTGCTTATAGATATTTAAGCTCTTAGAGTACTTGCATACATATTTTGTGACACTGTATAGGCCACTCCAATAGCCATAAAAGTCTTGGGCACACTTACCATTTGGATAATAGTAACATCACACAGTAGGATTGGTCACCCTTTGGGAAGGGACTTATAGTAGCTGATAAGTAAGGGTGGTTGGTGGCAATGATTACTACATTATAGTCTGGGCAGAAGGGGTCATAGCTACTGAACCTGTGCTAGCCTTCCCCAGGAGATTCTGTGTGTTTGTATATAAATCAAATCTCAAAGTGTGTGTGTATCAGCTACTTGGATAGGGACACAAGGTATTGGCTTGCCACTTGACTGAGATCTGAACCCTATAGCTGTGCCAGTGGGGAGTCTTATTGGGGATCTGGAGAAAGAGGGAGAAACCAGCCCCAGACTGATTGTGATCTCTGTGTGCTCTTAAGGGAAATTGTACTTTACTGTGTGTGTATGCTTGTCATCCTCCCAATGTACATGTTCCTCACTGGTACTAGTGGTGAGGATTGAGGTTCCTTGATTACTAGGCCAGTGCAGGTGCATCACACTCTTATTATATTTTTGACTGGTGGCTGAGGTGCCTTGAGGCCAAGGCTGTACATGATGCGCATTGCTAAATATTGGCAAATAGATGATGTGTACAGTACTGAAACAGGGTTTCTGTTATGGTGAAATGAATGAATGAAGTATGATATAAAAAAATACATTTCCTACCAGAGAAGACCACTGGACCCATATTCCCTTTTCAGGGGTGACCCAAAACCAATATCTTGTTTATTGACTTGCACAGAGTCACTCAGCAGGACTGTAAAGACTCTGATAATCAAGCTTGGGACTGCTTCAGGGCAGAGGTCTATCATCACATAGACTTAAATTCTTGCTAAATTGCTAGACAAATGAATTAAATGTACCAATCATGTCAGCTATGCTTTATAGGTCACATAGTTTGATAGTAAGGTAAGACTACGCAGACCGTCTCAAAAACCTCCAGCTTTACTCCGCCGCATATTGCCTACTCAGATGCGATCTCTGCCTAACATACAAAGCTGTGTCAAACCTAGAGCTGTTGGACATGCTTCACTTAAAGAAATCCCAATACCTCCAAGCTACACGCTGTAGGAACCTAAACCTTGTCACCACAATAAACAGAACATGCTGGAGGGATAGATTCCTGTCCCAGAGACTTCCCATACACTGGAACAGACTACCTATCTATGTCAAACAGAGCTCCTCATTAGCACTCTTCAAGAAAAATCTTGATGATTGGATGGGAAATAGGAAATTCACCCCGGGGATCACTTCTGTGGTTCTGCTCGACAGGGGCACAGGAAAATAATTTTCTTGGGTGGTGAAAGCCAGGATACCTTTTTGGCTAGGCTTATATAGGCCCTAGGGCCAATAGCCTAGTACCTACCTATGAACCTATGACTGTGTTTTGGTCAGTGCAGATATATGATAACTGGTGAGAATGTAAAGTAAATGTAAAGTGAACATGTATGAAATTATGGAGTAAGTGACAAAGATGTGGTACATTAAAAGATGTTACCATTATGAGAGGAGCCTTAAAAATGTGAAAGGAAGTAATAGTGTGAAGGGCAGTATGATGTAGTAATGAAAAATGAAGTAATAGTATGAAGGGCAGTATGATGTAGTAATGACAAAAGGAAGTAGTAGTGTGAAGGGCAGTATGATGTAGTAATGACAAAAGGTAAATAAGCAGGCAAGATCAAACTTAAAGGCCAGGAGTAACTGGAAGAGGTATTGTTTGAATTTCATCATATTATGTGTGATGGACGTAACTGCCTGTTTACTAATGAAAGGATATGGGGAGAAAAGTAAGAAGCACTGTGCTATAAATAGAGCTGTAAGATAACAGTAAGTAAAGATAAGGTTATACATGTTGGGAAAGAGTAATGGTGGAAAATGATTTAGAAGGAGAGAAGCTATGTCAAGAAAGTTAAATTATATGAAGGATGGAATGACTGGTGGTAGTTCCATTAAACAGAGAAAGACAAGTGTTTTCATTTCTTTATCAGATTTTAAATTCATTTCAACAGTCTGTATCTGCTTTAGATAAGGTCTATAAGTCTGTATTAGTGATTCCAGTCCATAGCTACACTTTATTTTTGCTGTTTGAATGGTTCAACACTTTTTATTAAGCATTGGTTTCATTCTTGTGTACTGAGTACATGTCAGGCTAGTTCAGGATTTGTCTTTGTACAGGGGCAGTTCCAGACCAGTCAGCTCAGAGCTAAGGGTCTAATTGTTTTTCTCTGTCACGCATCCTGTTGTAGTTTTGTTCTTAAACCCAGTGTACCTATTGCTGCCTGCCTCTTATGATAATTTGAGAATATAATTCTCTCCGTCTCATTTATTGGCTGTTGACAATAAGTACATAAGTATCATTTTGCAAAGCCTCTCCCCTTAAACTCCTCACCAGGCTAAAAGATCTTTGAAAAAAATTGCTTAATATGTAGTGTGTTGATACTACTTGCACTGATTTTAGTATCAAATTAGTGAGGTTTTTTTACAACAGTAAGTTTACTGGTTCTTGCTGGTGGCAAAAGAAGGTTTCCAGGCTAGTTGGTTTGTACTGAATTTTAAATACTCAGTAACATGTCAACCCAAACACTATTCTAAATCCCTGTCGCAGAGTCATTCCTGCCAATATCATGGACCAGCAAGCACTTCTCCACAACTTCTCTAGCCACCCTGATCGAGATGAGTATCTTGAGGCAGTATAGGAATTGTCTCATGCTGTATTACTCAAACAGCATAACACAGTGTGTGAGAAATGTACATATGTAATATCCTTGGAGGCCAAAATGTCAGACACCAAAATCATATGCAATACACCACACATCACACCTCACAAAAGCCATCGCAATATACATAATTCATCATATGCTGAGTTTCTAAAGATTAACTTGCCCATACCTCAAAGACCTCCAAAACACAATCCAGACACAAAGCACAATCAGCATATTAAAGATGCTCTGCCAGTAAGGCAGGCACCAACCCAACCAAACATTCTTGATATAGGTGACTCCTTGTAAGACATACAGATATGCCTCTTACCAGGCTTAGCAAGGAAAGCATGACTGTTAGTTGCTTCTCTCATACCAGGATCCATCAGATCATGTGTGCACTGAAGTCTTTGAACAACAAGTATGACATTGTCATAGTTCATGCTAGTGTCAGTGACTTGAGGTGTACATGTTGGAGCTTTCAGACTAATTGCCCAAGACAGGTACGAGCCTAGCATTGTGCAGCATTCTACCTTCTGCAAAGGTGATGCCGTGATATGAACAATAAATAAATTACTTCAATAATTGGCTTGGATTTTGGTGTCATTTCAAGGGTTCCAACATTTGTCAGTCCAGGAGGATATGGCTAACAGATAACACTGCTTTACCAGGGATGGCCTGCATCTGTCCCCTGTAGGGTTTCAATTATTGGCAAAGACATATTCCACCCCCATAGTTCCTTTGTTAAGCAATGCCAACCTGACAAACCTGCCAACATAATGAAACAAGCAAATGAAAATATGAAGGTGCTACTGATCAATGCTAAGACACTGAATAAGAAACTACATTTCTTACATGCCCTTTTCACCCTGGAAGACATTGATGTCTGTGTAGTAACTGAAACATAGTTTAAAATAGTGGAGAGCACTCCTGCTGTGCATGTCTTCTACATGTTTAGGCAAGCTACTGCGCATGAGGGAAAAAAGGTGGAGATGTTTCATTCTACATTCAGAAGAGACTCAAATCAAGACTTGTAACGCAGCATGATGCACTAGAGCTTCTTCGTGTACAAATAATCATCTGAAAGTTCCCAAACCAGTTTTTTAGATAACTACAGAACTCCCCAATGACAAATGAAAGTCACAATGCCTATCTACAGAAACTAGAATCACTCAGTAGTAAACCCAATATCATTTTCGTAGGTGATCTGAACTATCCAACTATAGACTGAGAAGCCTACACTACCACTAATACACAAGTGCAAAGATTCCTGTACTTTGCCAATACAAATGCCGTGGAACAATCAGTTAGAGTAACCACTAGGAGGAATAACATCTTGGATCTTGTCCTTACTAATATGGGAACATCTTACACCATTCTTTGCATATCTTAATAACTTCTTATGTCTATCCATAAAGCAGTCTCCTTTGAAATAAAACTGAAACCAAAGATGCCTTCCATCCAAAGTACCCTTCAGAAATTTATTGAAGACAAACGACCTACTCTTAAATGATACATTGACAAGCTTCAGCTCCCCACCCTACTCAGTTAACTCCAATGAATACACAGAAATGCATACCACCACACTATACCAGCATGTAAACAGCTGCATAGATGCAGCTGTAACCATAGGAACAAGTGCAGGGCAAATCCTAGAAACAAAGTAAAATGGTGAAACCATAATATCAACAAGCTTTGTAATAAAAGGAAAAGAGTTTTGGCCAAAAGTAAAAAAAAAAAGTTATTCCCATAATGTTAGATTCATTGTCACTGAAATAAACAACTCATGAACTTAATAAAATCCACCAATGCCAAGTCTGCACTAATGCATGGGTCCCCTTGAAATTCTGTATGGTATGATTCCAGTTATTCTCATTAAGGGTTATGTATCATTTTTGACTGTGGGATGGATAAGGCTGATCTGTAACCAAATGAGATAGGCTATTTTGAACAGCAAAAGGGGAATTGGCTAGGCTTAAAATTGCCTGTAAGGATAGCGGCTAGTTCTTAACTATGAACTTATGGTAAGAGTTATTGGTTCTAAAATCGTGTATCAAACCTTCACCCAAATAAAAATGAACTGGAAGTAGAGGCAAGAAATATATAGGTTTGATCTGAGATTTCTCTCGATGAACATTATAGTAAAATTATGATGATGATGACAAAAATATGCCCTGAAGAGTAGAGGTATTATTCTGTGGTAAGATTCAATACACCAAAATAAATAATGTAAATGCATTTTGTTAATATCAACAATAGTAATACTGTAGTGCATGGAGTGCAGTGATTATGTTCCAATGTTTGGAAAAAGACAAATCAGTAAAGCACTACTATAGCACGAGACCCAATATTAACAAATTGTAAGCATCCCCTGTTTAACTTAATAAGGTTGAGTCTCACTATAACCAGTCATATCTGCCAGTACTGACTGGCAATGACAGCAGCAGAATAAAAAAAACAGATTTGTTTCTGCTTGCTGTCTGTACTGGTAACAACTTAGAAAGTTGATAGGATAACATGATGAATACAAAGTCTTAAATTTAAATGCATGTCACTATTTAGTGACTTCAGTCCTTAGAGATTTGTCCAAAAAACAAAAATTTATGGGCAACAGACCAAGCATATGAGGCAAAAATCTGGATAGTTGAGAGACATCGCAAGGTGAGTGTAAACACAAGAGACTCATTACACTGTCTTTCTTATGGTGCTTGCTAATAGCTTAATGGCTTTGAAAGCTGGCAAAACACTTAAACCTGTTTTTTTTTTTCCTGTAACTAGTAGTACATGGAACAAATAAAGCTCCATGCACTACAAATAATTAAGATTGGGTCTCCAATCATAATCTTTAATTATTTGCTTTCAACATGGATGCCAAGATCCACCTCTCACGCTTCACTCTTGAGGTGAATTTCTTGGCGTTCATGCCTCGAACACATAATAAGCAGGTTGATTGGCAACCCAATCATAATCCTGTATGTTAAAAACACTGTGGATTTCTGCATATGCCAAAATTCTGTGTGCAGTATTTATTTTCTGTGTCTTTGCTGTGTCAGTCAATGTAAAAGCAATTATTTTCACATAATCCCATGCAGACATGACTACCAGGATGTTCCTACCTTTTCAGTAATGCAATACCTTCTCACACCCAGTTTTGCCCAAATTTTGTTCATTTTGAGATACTGTGATGTGACCTAAAATTAGCATTGAGGTTAAATAACTGTTTATCACGTTTTATCGTTTCATGTTAGTTTCAGCAGCTACAGTTAATAAAGTAAAATGCTTCTCAAACAACTTTCCTACCAGTTCCGAATGTTAATTGAGTTTTATATTCATTTATATTTGGTTTGTGTGCACTACCACTAGAATTTGTCTTTCTTCTGAGGTGACAACTCAAGAATTAGTAGAAATGATAAAATAGGCTGTGCCACACACTTGTATATGGAAACATTAATTATGTTCTTCTGCCATTATTACCTCTTCATTCAGCCTCTGGCATATCTTAGCTTTATTTTGTATACATTTTAGGCATTGGAAGCTCTTCATGTCTGTCACTACAATGAAATGGAGTTCTCAACCGTTCGGATGGACTGGATATTCTTTAAATAGAATAGATGTGGTCCAGTTTCGGAACTTAGTAATGCTGTAGAAGCATAACCAGGAAATATCTTGCTAAAATAATTAAGACACACCTTTCATTGCTGCTGATTTGCAAATATTAAGGCAGGAAACAATGGCTAATGGTTAAAGTTAGCAAAGGCAGATAGCAGTTAATCAGTAATAGGGAGCTGTCATAAAATGTATGAGAGAAATGAATTTTGATCTTTGGTCTGCAGTGACCAACAAAAAAGGAGAAGTAAAATCCGGCAGCTTTATTTGACAAGGAACACATGCTTTCAGTGTTTTGATTCCCTTGTCTATTTCACAATGTTCTCAGCAAAGACTTTCCTGGCTATTTTTACGGTGTTTGCGTCAAGTCTGCCATATGGTTCTTCTGCAAATGATAGTAAGGCATTTTACAAATATCTTACTTTGTACCGTTTGTAAAGTGATGAGTTTAGCTAAGTCTTAGAAATATGGTGTTATGGATTCGTGTAAGTGTTTTGGTGGAGATTTTACTACAAAGTCTAAATGATAAATGAGCGTATATTTAACTCCAGGTGAATGTATACATAACATGTTTATTTTCTGCTTTCCTTTTGTTGACTGGCTTAGCAATTCTTTACAGTACTCAGAGCTGGAATCTGTAAAATAAGGTCTTGAGGTAAACATTTAGCATTTTTACAAAACTTACACTATTAAATGCTGACTTGCGTGCCGACAGCAGCACTGTGGGGCAAATTGTTTCTTGCACAACAAATTAACAAATAGCAAAAACAGTAAATATTGGTATGTACTTCATTCCAAAGCAATTGTCTGATTGTTGGAAATTAATTTAGAAAACAAAACAGTTGCAAGTAACTGCACAAATCATCTGAGTTATGGTTTAACTGACACCTGATGTCTTGTATAGCAGAGCTGAGATTTGACCCCTGGTTTCATGAATCAGGTAGTAACAGGGACATATTATAGCTTCTTTTGCGGCAGATGGTGTTTTTGCATGATGATAATTGATCACACACTTTAATTAGACAGTTTGCAGGATCCTCCCAGGGAAGGATTGCATTTTAGTACATGTTAGATTTGAACAAGAAAGCAAACAGCAGTAAAGAGCTTATTGTTTTCTTGGAAGCTCTGTGATGATGATCTTTGCTTCATCTTACCACAAGGAATGGTAATTAAAAAATAAATGCTATGCAACATAAAAACTTTATTTATTTCAAGTATATAACAAAAATGAGTTTCTCCAAAATGTGAAGTTCATAGACTAAATATCAGCAGCAGTTTCTCTGCATGGAAGTTATCCATTAAGCTAGAGTTTTGTTTAATTTAGTTAAATTTAATTTTACTGAGTGTGTAACAGAGCTAATGCTGTATCTCTTGATCAGTATTAATCATTGCTAAATGGAAAGTCAAAAAATATTTTGCAAACAAATATGTACTTAATCTTTTTTGTTTTTTTACTAATACTTTACAAACATATATATACACACACACACACACACACACATGGGTGAGGCAATAATATAACGAAAAGTTGAAACCTCAGAAGAGAGAATCACAGAACACTGAATGAATAATAAGAACAAATCAGGTGGGCCTTACTCATGGGTGCCAACCCAAACCCTAACCGTAACTATACACATTACAGTACTAAAAACTCTTTCTCTAAAAGTACCTCTACACAAGAGAAAAGGACGGAGAACACACATGACACAAACATACACAACAGTGAATCCTACCCCCTTACATAACCCTTACTGTAACGCTAACCCATGAAAACTTGCACACACTCACCAGCTGTTATAACAAAGGTCTTGCACATCATCACAACCACCACTTTTCATTCAAATACTAATTTTCCTGCATACTCTTACTTACCTTCATTCAACCTTACATGGTTCACACAAATGAACATGTACTCATTTCTGCATTCTCTCGCTCTCTTTTACACTCTCAAAAACTTTTAAAACAAATGAGTATTCAGATTTTTTGAGTTACAGCCGGGTGAGGTATATACCACCTACTCCATCAGATCGTACTTCAGTGGATCCCTAGTTTTTCATAGCACCTCAGTACATTAAATAATACTGATCATGCTTTTCTGTACTTGATATGAAAATTCTTGAGACTCTACCTCCAGAAATTAGCAATATCTGACTGTCTGATCTGAATCTTTCAGCAATATCTAACTAGATGCCAGCAAGCTGTAAAATGGCAATAAAACTCTCTTCAGTACTGCTGGTAACCTTAGCAGTTCCACAAGGATCTATTCAGGGCATTTTCCTTTTATTATCTTTACCAATAATCTTCATACTGCCACCATACCTGCCTCTGTAGGTCAATATACAGATGATTCCACCCTAATTTGTGCTACCCTAACACTACAAAAACTCCAAGAAATCACGCATCAATCATTTAATGCTGTGGAATCTTGGCTAAACAATGCACAAGTTATACTTAACCCTACCAAAACAAAACTCATGCTCTTCTATCCAACTAGAGCTGCTGACGCCCACCCACCATTCAATATCTGATCATTAAACCATACAATTATTTAACAAAATTACTTGGACTGGTCATTGACCATAATATAAAATTCAACGTACACATATCACAGACCATAAAAAAGTTCACAAAACACTATTAATCCTGTACAATCAACAGTTTCTAAATAATTCTTCAAAGGCCACTATAGCAAGAAGCCATCTTATCTCTACTCCTCACAATTTGTTGCAAACATTAAAAAAATCTGACCTAGCAAAACTTGAAACTTGCTATAATAAAATTGCAAAGTTTGCCACAGTAACACATTTCAGATCCCATCATTGTTTGGTTTTAAAACAACTATCCTGGCTTTAATTACCAAATCTACTTCCTTATAATCAACTCACCTTTGCCCATCAAATACTAAATCTGCCAGAAAAAATACCAGTACTTCAAAATCTGCTAATACACTACTCCAATAACAGGGTATTACATTCCAGTAATAAATCCTTCCTAAATATATCCAAACCTAACAATGCAGCTGAAGTTTCCCTTTACTCCATATGCATAGCCAAAACTTCGACTTCCTGCCATTAAATATCAGAACTACTAACACTTCCAACTTTAAAAAACTTCTGAAATCACACCTATCGAATCATGGACCTGCTCTTGTACAAACCCTGGTTAGGAAGTAGATGTCTTAAGGCAGCTAAAGGAACACAACCTATTATCTTTGTATTTGAGCAGTATACACATACTAAGCATATGTATACTTGCTTGTTTTCTACCTACAGATAATGTACTGCTATTCTTTTTAGCTTTGTCCCCGAACCTCTGCTGAAAAAGGACATTTTGTCCAGTCGGACTTTCCCAGTACACAAATGTAAAATAAATTAGACAACGAAATTACAGAATTCAACTCCAAATTAGTTTGATACCTAAAAGAAAAAAAGGCAAGCAGATTGTAAATGTTTCCTTCCGTCCTATTGCTAAAGTGCTATTATTGTTGGCTACTAATACTGAACCCTAAAGCTTTACTACAGTTCTAGTTATGAATTATTGTAATCAGTGACTATATTTGATAGCAGTTACAGTTAGTTTTAGTATAAATACATCAGCTGAACTGGATTTCTAAAGGAATGATATAAAGGCAACTTTCAGTTTTAGGTTAACTACATTTTCTAAAATGAGGCACACTGTTTAGTTTCCTAATCTGGCCTTAATCTTAATAAGTGGAAGATGTCATATATCTTTGTGGTACAGTCACAGATTTCTGATATAATTTCCCAGGGAAGTTGCTCTGGAAACAAACCTATCTTACATGAATGGCAGTGAACAGCAGACATGATTGAACAGACTTCACTCATCTCATGTGAGTTGGGGAGGGCAAGCTGTAGCAATATTTGCCTTCTATGTGGCACATGATTAATAGTATATATAGGTGCTGGACAAATGGCATGGATGTTACATAATTGTATTACATTGAATTATTCAGCCACACTGCATGTTCACACAGAAAATTCAATGCTTGTTTTACCAGGAAAATGTGTGGATCTATAGGGGTGGACAATACAGAACTGGACAGGATAATACTGAACAATCTCTTCATGCAATGTGCTTCACACAAGGCTGATAAGGCTTCCAGTCCACAGCAATAGATGTCCGTTCATCTTCCTTAGTTCCCGACAAATATGGAAGGGTATTTCTGACAGTTGGGTAGTCACTGGCTGTGTTGGCTTCTCTTGAAAAGGTACAGAAATTTACAGAACTCCAAGAATGGCTAGTCTCTACACTATGTAATGTCCTAGAAATGAAAAGTAAACATTTCAAACATTTAAATATCTGCTGGAAAGTCCCACAATATTTTGCCTGGAAAACAGGTCAGATATTTATAAAGGTGTTCCGAGCCCACAGCTAGAATGAGGGATATAATTAGTGTATGTGTGTCATTCTCAGAAATTTTAATTTGTTCAAGACTTTTCTTTATGGATGCTAACACTGTATACGTCTAGCACATAACGTGGATGGTCACTATTTTACCCTAAGCAAGGTTGGCTAGTTGCCTGTGAAGGAAGTTAGTTCGCTTCTTCTGTTCCCATATTTATAAATGTCCTTCTTGCAGTATTCCCCTAGAAAACCAAGCTGATTACTTTCTGTAAATGTATATAATTTGTAATATTTCTGTAACTATATCAAAGACAACAGGTATCTAAAAAGGAATTGTATGTGATCATACAAAATCGCCAAGTCTGATTAAACAAAACTTCTCCAATGCTATTTATCTAGCTTGTGCAGTGTCCAAGATATGCAGAGTTTGTTTTAAAAAATGTAAGCTTGGAAATGTTTGTATAATAGTAGACTTTTTATGCACTGAATGTGAATATTGTAAAGAAGAGTTTTTTTTAATTGCTCTTTCAAGTTTAACAGCATTTACTATTCACAAGACACTGCAATTTTTAAACTTCTGATTTTTCAACCTAATTTTTCAGAAGAAGTTTAGTAATCTCAAAATATATTTTTGACTGCTAGGGTGTCACTTTCTCCAGATTCTGAGTGTGAACAAGGTACCGTTTTGTTAAACAGGATATATTCAGTGGTAGGTTTAGTACAGCTGAGGAAGTGATTGTGTTGATTTCTTTCATTTAGCTGCTTTACAGTACCCAGTTTGGAAAGGCAGAGATGTGCAAGTCCTCCATGTAATCTAGTCATTGACTAGATTTTTTGAATGAAAACATTCCTAAAATGGTACTTACAATATTTACTATTTTACCCCTGCTATGACTCTGAATGAGATTATATACAGAACTGATGGTCTTCAAGGAGTGCAGATGTTTAAGAACTTTGTTTATACTTCTTGCCATGCTTGTCATATTTATTTTATTTTATTTGTTTGAATTTAATTACAGGGTTAGAGCACTGATCAAATCTGACCAATTTCATTCTCAGCCCTTGGGTCAAAAAACTGACCAGATGTACAAACTGACAAGGGTACAATAATATGTACATGGCAGTAAATCAGTACAATGGTAGAGTAATGGTTTGGCTACATAGTAAATCCAATGTATTAATTTACAATATGTACAGACATTTCAAAGCATTTGAGAAATTAATATTAAGACAAATTGAAGATGTAAAAAGATGCAGAGGATCTTAGTGGTTGAGTTAGAGCTGAGAAGAGATAAAGCAGACTTATGTGATGTGACATGAGGGGGTAATTGGTACATTCTACTTGATTAAATATGATTTTGTTAGAGAACAGAACTTGGAATAAGAGCACAAGTCTTTAATTTCAGATGGATGGGACTTCCACAGTTTAGTCCCAAGAATTTCTAATGCATTGTCTGAGGTATGCAGGATGTGTGCTTTAAGGCCCGAGTATTTCAAATTTCTTAGGTTGTATGTAGGGGTATATACTATTAGTTGCAATGCTAAATGGGGGACAGTATGTTCATATATGAGCCAGTTTCCCTTTCTAGTGTTATATAGTGGTGTTCATTTGTTGAGTAGTGCATAATAAATCTACATATTTTATTTTCTAGTGTTTGAATAGTGGGGACATTTTTAGTACAGATTGCTGATATAAGAGGGAGGTTGAATCTGAGTTCAGGATGTACGATTCCTTTCCCTATTGCAGATCCAGTAGAAAGAAAGTGGGGTGTTCCTTGTGTCCAGAGAAGTAGGGAATTAATTTAATTTTCTGTGTTTTCATATTCAAACACAGTTTTGGGGCTTTGTCTACTGTTTTTGGGCAGTCATATCATTCAGCATTGTCAGCCACAGCAAGCCACAATTAGCAGACTGTGCAAAATCACAATTACATCAGAAAACAGTCAGTTTACAGATCGCTACAATAGGAGCTCTGTTATCCTCTGAATTATGGTATTCCCTGAGAATTTCAGTTTTCCAGTTTTGTTTGGAAGCTACAAGCAGTACAGCTTCCTTTATGACTGAAGCAGTATACAGGGGTTCTACCTGCAACACAATCCTATTAATAATAACTGATTTCATCTGACTGGGTTCACACGGGCATTATTCTGTGAATCTGCAAATAATCATTTTCTTGTAAAATTGTGAATTATTTTTTTTAATTATTCTGAATGGTATTGCCTTTTTTGTTTTATTATCATTATTTTTATTTTGTATCAATTCTCCTTTTCTCAAATGACCTACTTAATCTAAATCTTAGATGAGGGAAGCCAGGCGAGGCAGAGAAACTGTAGATGGCAAGTACTCCATTCTAGGGGACACAAACATATGTGTGTAGACACACACACACACATTCACTCACATGTGGTACACATACATAAGGGCAGTTTGAGGTATTGACAGTTCATGTAAACATATCACCAACTCACTCACGAAAAACCCATACAAAGAACATAAAGTCTCCATACAGAGGGCACCCAATTGACTAAAAAAAGGAGAGGATCAAGCATTGTCAGGCAATCATGGTAACCACTGTAGCACACACATTAATGTAGAAATTATGCATGTATTTATTTAGTCATTCATTTGTTTATTGAATACACAATTGATTTGAGCTCTCTGATCTTTCTTCGCCACAGTGTAGGCCTTGCAGCAAAGATGGAAACATTTAAACATATAAATCAATGCACTTATTAAAGTAGTGCAGCAAGTGTTAAAAGCTTTGCTGGCTATACATTTATTTGGAATATTTATACAAATAATTCAGAAATATTTGATTGGTAAAGCTTAATATGTTTATAAATCATCAATTATGAAACTGGCACAGATGTTTGACTACTTTTAGATCAACACACTGTAGAAGTCCTACTTTTATTTCCACAGCCTCCTTTTGCCTGCTGTGCAACTTTGAGCAATTGACTTATCACTGTCTGGTCACCCCCTGAAAGGGGGCTATGTGTGTTTAGTGGGGACTCAGGTACCTAGGCAGTGTGACATTTCCCTATGGTGCATTTGGTTGGGGACACATGGCTGAAGTGACATTTAGCTGCAGAGAAATATGTGCTGGTTGCAAATTCCCTTTGGGAAAAGAGAAGAATGTGGTGCCATGGCCACAATTTCAATAACCAAATGCACGGGGAGAAAATAATGTCCGTGGCCCCCAAGGCAACATGAGACAGCAGGTAGTATAGCAGGCATCAGCAGCAGGCTGGCCAATGAGCATGTCAGTGGCAGTAAAAATGCAGTGCACAATGGACAGTGCCTTTATAATTGGTGTGTGTGTGGACCACTACTTCCTTCACAGTGTCTAGGGGAACATTACCTAAAATGCATACTGGAGCATAAATGTGACTACAGTAGCATGCAAGATTTTCTCCATGCCGTAGCACATGTAGTTACATAAGCATGTACAGTACACGGAGCACAACACTCATTACTTTTTCTGCCCCTGTGCCCTTGGTGATTAAAACTGAGGGTATGCCATTTTGTGCTTTTTTTTGTCCACAGGGAATTCGCAACAGCCATATTTCTCTGCAGCTGAATGTCACCTCAGCCATGCATCCCCAACCAAATGTACCACAGGGAGATGTCTCACTGCCTAGACACCTGAGCACATTTAAAGTACCACACACGATAAACCAGCAACTCCGTAGAAGGAAAATTTATTCAGAACACACACTTGAAAATCTCTAGCGCCTCGGCCAAAAGCCTTTAACAGAGTACTCTGTTCTGAATAAATTTTCCTTCTACGGAGTTGCTGGTTTATCGTGTGTGGTACTTCAAGTTTTCCTTGGTTGCTGTGGTTTTCTACCTGAGCACATTTAGTTGGCTTACTGGTTAACATATGTTTTTTTTCATTTATTTTTAATATAGCAGTGAGAATGCTGAATAACAAACTTAAGTTAAAAAGATAAAGGTATTAGTACATTATGAAAAGGGAGTCTTCCAGGAGACATGCCCAAGCTCGACAGCTAGCTAGCTCAGAGAGAGGCAGTGTTAGCATCTCTAGAGTAAAATTCAGATCTCCTCAGGAAGGACTAGAAGTAATGTAAGCTTGCAGTGTAAATGTTTCTTTTGCAGCCTATAAAAATTAAGATATTTAATTGCAGTCTCTTTATGGCACTGATTCATTTTTTATAGTGTATTTCTAATTCTTGCATAAACAAGACAATTCATGCTTGAGCTTATCAAAATTTCAGTATTTTAGATTTGTTTGTGATTAAAATTGAAAAATTAGTTTAAACAGCTGAAATAATGCAAGTAACAAAACAATAAAAGGAATAGGAAATGTACAAGAAGTACTTGCCAGCACATGTGTTTGTGTGCTTTGCAAGGTTCAGTTGGTTATGAACTATCTTTGTCTGTACTCCAGTTACCAGAAGAAATAATAATTAAATATTGTTTGTAGAATGTGAACAGCAAAAGGCAGAATACACAAAATTAACCCAAAAGACTTTTTTATGTTAGCGTTTTCGGCCAGTAATACCAGCCTTCCTCAGACATTCAAAAAACAGTCATATGACCACCCTTAAATACCATTCAGTTAGCACAATCAATTAACTCTTAAACACAACTTACTCATTATAATATAACTAAAATAAAGTTAAATTATTTTTAAAGACATATATAAAATGTAATGATATGTATTTATAAAAAAAAATTACAATCTTCCAAATATTTTTAATTTTAGCAAAGATACAACATCATTTAACCCAGGAAACACTGAAGCATTTAAAAACAAAATCCACCATAATTCACGTTGTTCAAGGAGAATATTCCATGGTCCCCCCCCTTAGGGTTTACCAATACCTGTTCTAAAACAACAAATTTAAATTTATGATTTGGAAATTCTTTTATGTGTTTCCCTAGGACACTTGTTTCTTTTAGTACTTGCATATCATATGTATGTTTATACACCAGTTGTTTGAGCTTACATTTAGTTTTTCCCACATAGTATGCTGCACAAGAACTATACTTAGCAGCATAAACCACGCCTTGTGTCTGACAAGAGTAGTGGCCAAAAACATACATATGGTTAAAGCATAAATCAAAATGGTCACACTCCAATATAAACTTACACTGAGTACACATTCCACATTTCCTCATCTTCCGCATAGATTGTGTATTTAATACAGACAAACTTTTACACCAATCCTTAAAATTATTATCATGCCTAAAAACAAACTTTGGGGTATTACCTATTTTTCTAATAATGTTTTATCTGTCCTTATAAAGGCCCAATTTTTATGAATAATATCCATCACGCATTTACTGTCCACATTAAATGTGGAAATAAACACATTATGTGCCTGTTGTACTCCATCAGTTAAATTGGCCTGTGATGTCATCAAATTGTGTGGTTCAATTCTTTGTATCATACCATCACTTTCCTTATAAAAATCTAAAAAGGAATACATATCTAAACCATTATTTCTTGAAACATTTGTACCATTAAAATATTGAGATAATAAAGGTTTATATTGGCCAGAAAGTCTCTTCCTACTTAGTTCAGATTTAACATCATTTATCATAGCCCCAGAATAGTCTCTATTAATAAGCATATTTTCTATAAAGTGACATTCATCAAGGAAATCGACCATATCTGTAACGCTTCTGGCCGCTCGTACCATCTGTCACTTAATAACAGCCCTTTTCACATGATATGGGTGATTACTAGAATAATGCAAATACTTATTTGAATAAGTTTTCTTCCTAAAAATTCCTGCTTTTAAACCTACATCAGATTTCATTAACATAACGTCCAAATATGCTATAGAAGTTGTACATATTTGATAAGTAAATTTTAAAAAATCCATAGTAGAATTAATAAATTCCACAAAGGCTAGTATCTCATCATCAGGACCTCCCCATGCAATGAACAAATCATCCAGGAAACGGACATACATTCTAACATACTTAAAAAAACTCACTATTAAATAAGTAATGTAATTCCCATACCAACATAACTTATAATTAAATACTCTATACCAGTTAGAGAAGATGAAGAATTATCTAGCATTACATTCTTGATGGAAAAGAGCATGAACCGAGTAGTACCTAAAATGAGAAGAAGTCCTGTGTTCCCGGTTACTGAGGCACAGAGTCAAAAACGTAGTGTGAAACCGTAGTGTGAAACTGACTACAGACAATACAATCTTCAAAAGAACAGCTGAATTATAAGTGCAGTGTAAGCATCCAACATTCTTAGTGTTCAGCGTTCCCTCTTAGTGCCTAATGTACCCCTATCTCCATCTGTCTCTCTCGCTGTCCTTTTTACTTCATTCACACTGGGGAAAGTTAAACACCTAGCCTAAATACATCTCAAGTGCAGAAGCCTTTTCTGAAAATTCAGATTAAAAAAACAAAAGACAATCAAATATGCACATCTAGTGAAAAATGTTAAATACAAATATCAGGGTAGTTTGGAAAAAAAATATTTTGCAATCATAATACATTCAAAGTCTTTCCATCAGTATTATAATATGATATAACAAATGCAGGACTTACATCTGTCTGTACATATTTTCAAATAACCTTACAAGTCTTAGAAACCAGGTGCACAGATTTAGCAGCAGTTTTGTTCAGCCAGATTTGAAGTTTTATGCGAGTACAAACAAGTACTTCTTTTTGTATGATCGTTTATTATGATCTTTGCAGAAATACGGGAAATTATGTTTATCTGTAAAATTAACAATATAAACACACTGTAATTTTCAACATATGCAAATTGCAGTAAAAATATCAGTGACAGTTTTCTTCAGCATCATTCTAAGGTTTCATTTTAATGCTGTATATTTTCATAATTCATAAGAAAATGCCGGCAACATCCTCATAAGGATCTTTCTGCACAGACATTGACAGTGTAACTTTGTCTTCCACCAAGACAGTTTACTAGATGTCTTGTAATAATATGTAATTTGTTTACTTATGACAATGGGTATCAAAATAGTCAATATGACCACCTTAGAGAAACAACATTATATAACTTTTGCTTCCACACTCTGTCCTTTCATATATTACCTGTCATTTGCTGAATGTGTATCACTGTAAGAGGCAACAAGTGTCAAACAAAAGTGAAAAGGTATGATAAGTGCTGAGTTAAGTGACCAAGATGAAATTGCCTTAACTTCTCTTCAGAGATCATTACTTCTATTTCCCTGACTGGGCTGGTTGTGTTCTGCACTATTAGCCTGTGCATAGAGTATATCAGCTATAGTCGTACCAATACAATATACATGAATATTTATAACCTTCCTAACAATTCCTAGGTAAACACCCTACCATACTGTTTGCTTCCATAGCTGCCCAGTCACTCTCTACCTCATGGTTTAGACATTCTGCAATAAAAATCCTCAAAGCATTATGCTCTTTATTTTAACATCTGATTTCCCCCACATGTATAACTTACCCCCGTGCTGTAGTTCCACAGGAGCAGTACAATACTCTAAAATCTTTAAATGAAGTTGCCACCTGTCAGACCATGCCTTCCATGTCCCTACTCTTTCCCAGCATACCCCTATCTGATACAGCCCACCACAGAACTTAGTGTGATAAGCAGAGAGAGAGAGAGTGGTACATTCTGCTTGCCCTGTGTGAGGTCAGAGACAAACATTAAATATGGCTGGGACCAGGAGCAACCCTTTCTTACTACCAGTCTTAGCAGATATCTAAACACTTTTTCACACATCTGCCCAATTTACTACCTACTACTGGACCTCTCATCTTTTCATGGAATCTGTGATGCGAGAGTGAGCCAACGGCATCCAGGTAAATGCAATCTACAGGACCAGCTCTGTCAATCTCTCTGGTAATGCAGTCAAAGAAGTGGATCAGGTTAGTCTGATAACATATATCTGTTGTCAATGCACACCAAAACTCAGTGAGCAGCTAATTTAAGCCTTCAGGACTGTCACATCATTGCATCATATATTGAAGTCAAGCTTACTTGCCCATTTTTCCCTAAGGTTCCCCTTCCACTGCATTAGCATATGGGCATGACTACTAAAATGCCTTGGGATAACTTCAAGGAATCTCTCCATGAGTTGTAATCAAAAAGTCAACATCTCAGTTCCTATACAGTGTATATTCAACTTCCCAGAACTTCCTGATGAGTACTTTCCTTTCTAATGCTTCCTCTACATGGTTATGCCCTCACTAATTAATACAGATTGTGATGCTGTAATCTTTAACCAAAGAGTAAAATTAAATTCAGTCATAAATAAATCATCCTTCCCAGATTTTCTCTGTGGAAGTTGTGATGCAATAAATGAAAAGTTTACCCTATGATATACTACATCTCATTTCATTGAGAGGCAGTGAATCAGCACCAAAATGTCTAAACCCAGACAGAGTTGCACTTCAGAGTAGCAGCACTTTGTGTAGCAAGCAAAACTTTTAAACTCTTAAATGTTCTTTTTGGCAGGGTAAAAGCCCCCTGAACCCCCACATTCCTAACATATATACACGTGTGTGTGTATTTATATATATATATATATATATATATATATATATATATATATACACACACACACACACACACACACACACATATATATATATATAGGTCTATATTAGATCACTGAACGCTTAAAAAAGCGAACAGTGATTAATCGACCCTATGTAAGTGAAAGCTTACAATGTTGAACTGTCAGAACAGCGATTCTCGCTGTTCCAACAAAAAAAAAATAAAAAACAAAACACTTTAAACATTACATTAAGTGGGGTACTTTGCCCCCACAACCCCCGATGTGGGGGGCTGTGCCCCTACTTAAATATACCAACTCCGAGACCGCACTACAGTGCCAAAAACGGCAAAGTAACGAAGCGGCCAAGCAAATTCTTTCCCAGGGAAAGAATTCACTTAAAAGCCACTTCTATATTTTGCCATTTCAGTCGAAAGAATGCATCTTCGGTCTTCTAATAGGAACCCTATATATATATATATATATATATATATATATATATATATATATATATGGGTCTACTTCAGAAGAATGAAAATCGAAGTTACAGACCCTTTTGTTTGTTTGTTTCTCAACCTTGGATTGAGGGGTAAAATCACTCCAGGGTTTAACAGTGTGCCAACTGACGTGGCTATGGCTATGGTCTCTAGTGGTGTCCTTCAGGACTCTGTGCTTGGTCCATTTTCTTTGGAATCAACTTCTCTGATGTGAAGACAGGTGTCTAAGGATTATGGTGGAACATGGTTGGAACTATCACCATTAGTGAGTCAGCAATAGACTCCTATATACTCCAAAATGAGCTAGACAGAGTCAGCACCTTGTGTTCAGACTATGGCCTTAGATTTAGTGCTAAAAAATGTAGTGTGATTGCATCTGGGAAATAAGTCATTCGCACTGATTATCATATAAGTGCAATCCCTATTAAGGCATTTGCATTCATTAGATACCTACGCACTTTTGTAGCCAATGAACTGCAGTTTGATTAAGTATCAGTTACAGTAAGAAAATCTTTCTTCACTGCCCAGTTAATTATCAAAGTATATCCTGAACATCCAAAGAAGTCTTATTCCCCGTGTTTCTCACTTATTAAACCAATAATTGAACATAATGCTCTGATTACTATGGTTTAAAAGACCTCAGTGTTTCCTAACACAGAGAATCAAAAGGCTAGGATCCCTTTGCTCTCTGGATATAGTTTTTCTATATAGACTCTAACATTTAGATCTTTGTATTGCCTTTCAGGCTACAAAAGACCCTGTTTGGCTAGATGATCTTTACCTCACAAGCATTGGTAATGTTAGGAAAATTCACTCCAAAACTTTTAACTTATTTTATACCATGAATAGGACTTCTTGGAGGGGTAGGCTAATTACTAGAAATACTTCTTAGGTTGCATGGTTAGGGTATATGTGGTTGTTCAAACCACCTGCATAGTACTGACACAGAACTTATGAATTTGTATGCTTGGTTGATCTAGTCTCACGGTCAACCAACAAGCTTTAAGTAAACAAATTAAAATGCAATTATTTTGAGTAACATGCATTCAGTCAGGAACAAACCATTCCCAATATAAAATCTTTTGTTGGAGAAGTACAGTCACCCACATACCACTGCCTTTATATAGCAGTCATATCCTCAGATCACAGTGTACCAGAACCATGTATAACCTAGATGGGGATACCAGATTTGCACATGATAATGACATGGTGTTGGAACCATGGCCTGAAGCTGAACGCCAAAAAATGTGTTGTTATTCCCTTTGGAAAAATCTCAGTTCCCGTGAATTACCATGTTGATGGGAGCCCACTGAACACTGAAGGGGCCGTAACAGATCTGGGCACCCAGGTCGACAGCCACCTCACCTTTGACCACCACATTGCCCCTGTGGTCAGAAAGTCCTTCTGTGTGGCACATATAACCAAAGGTTTTACATCCAGGAAGAAAGCAGTCATCATCCCTCTCTACTCATCCCTCATTAGACCAATCATCAAATATAATGCCCCATTTGGCATGTACTTGACCAGACCCCTACAACAGCTGGAGAGGCCACAGAAGTACCTCACAAAAAAGATCTTAGGGCTTAAACACATGTCCTACATGGACAGACTCAAGAAACTTCAGCTGTTCTCAGTCTCTTATCATCTACTTAGAGGTGATCTTTGCTTCTCTGCTTGACTTACAAAGCCATGTCCGACCCAGCCCTACTTGAAACACTACATCTAAAGAAATCCCAATCCCTCCATGCCCCATGCTCCAGAGATCACAACCTCATTACCACAATTAACAGAACATGCTGGAAGGACAGGTTCATCTCCCAAAGGCTGCACATACTCTGGAATAAGCTTCCCATTCATGTCAAACAGAGAAACCTCACTGTCCCTCTTCAAGAGAAATCTTGACGAGTGGATGGGTAACAGAAGGTTCACTGCAGGGATCATTCCAGTTGCCCTACTGGATATGGGCAGTGTGAACTAAGATCGGGTGGCACGGTGCCTGGGCAATTTTTTTGAGGGCTAGGCTTGTAAAGGCTCCAGGGCCATTAGCCTAGTACACACCTATGAACATCACACAAACTAACTGAAATCACTTCTGCTACCATATATCCTGTGGTACAGCAAAATTTCATGATGAATGGAAGCTTTGCTAAATGTACAGTTATCTAACTTTCATAATACGGCTGGGCTGTGCATTTTTTAAATATGTCAGTGCATTGCACTCTAATAGGCCATTACATGTATTTGTATTACACACATATGACCTTGTTATGCCCTTTTTGCTTACAGCATACATTTCAAACTTTGAGGTAATGCACTATCATATTTTCTGCATATGGTCAGCATGTCTTACGCTTCCTAATGTGCATATATTTGGGAATTTTTACCTTGTTCTTACACAGATAGTTATGTATCATATCACTTTCTTATCTGCAATGCTTTGTCAAATTGCAAAAGAGAAAATTGACTCATCAAAACATGAGCTGTATTCTGTTCCCTTGTCAATATTTTTTCTTTTTTTTTTTAATTATAAAGATATAATTACCCAAGTTTCTACAAAATGGTTAGTAATGTACATTTCCTGAAATAATTTATTAATATAGAGTGAACACAAATAATTTGCAGTGGAACTCAATACCTGCATTTTTATATTGCAAAGTTCCTCACACCTCTCATAAAGGGGAGTTATTTCACTTACAGCATCCTTTTTTTGTAACATAAACAACTCTGAGGTTATTGCATCTTAACGGAATTCCCTCTGCATTTTTTCAGTGCTATAAACTGCAATGCCACAACAGTAAAACAAAGGCTGCACACCCTGTACTAGAACCCAGGACCATCTGTACTCCAGCCCTACACTTAGACCTGCTGCCACTGGACCAGTTGCATGACATTCCCTATTTTACTAATAATTCTTAAGGTCTCACTGTTAACTGCAGCACAATGTTACTTAATGGGTTTGCGTGATGCCCTGTAGTAATCAAACACATCTGTTTTCTGGTTTTGGCTGTCTGGTTCATGTGTGCTTCCTGGGTGGGCCAGTTATACAGTTTGCACACTTCTGCACATCACACAAATCAGATAAGCATAGCCAAACCTGATATTCATTTTTCTCCATCTCCAGTGTTTGCACTAAATGGCACATTGAGCAAACATTGGCCAATTAAAAAAAAAAAAGAAAGAAAGAAAAGGGAGAGGTAGTTGAAATTAGGAAAATCAATCTATGACATACACACTAGAAGATGTTAGTACACATGAGTTATTTCTAGATAGGTCTGGATTTGAACTCTCAACCCAATGCACCTTCAGAACACAGGATGGGTGCCTTATCCCTCTTTGCCACACACGCAGCTTTGCAGCAATGAGCTTAAATCAATATACACACAACCAACTGCAGCAACATCTACACTGATATCAAACGATACACGTGTTATTTGTACATGTATTAGTTTTGGATGTAGTGCACCTAGTGATCACACAACCTGCCATGATTATTGCTTGCAAATATACAGTTCTGCCTTACATTTCTGCGTTTGTTGGCCATTTTTCATTTATCTGAGCAGTAATCTGAGACATGCAGTGCGTAAACCATTCTATATCATTGGCCATAAAATGAGTGAGGATATTTACTGGAAATAATATCATATGCAGTTTCCAACAAATGAAGGGCAGGTTAGATGTTAAGGAGCACAACCTGTGACTTGTGTGCTACTTACTTACATTTCCAACCTTACATCTAACACTTTGTAGATCTAACCTGACACACCCAGTGGAAGTAAGGCAGCCTGCAGTGCTGTTGTTTCTTCTTTCTCCCAACCACTAATCATTCACAGTTGCAGTCCATTAAAACAAACACTGAGGGAGTACCTGCACTGTGTTTACATCTCCTATATGCATCCCAACATCTCCTGTATGCATCCAGTTTTTGGGACTCAGTAATTTTAATGAGTTCACACCTCGTTTGCATCTTTACTTTGCTAACAGCCCTGAATCTACACCATATAAAGAGGCATTTGTGTAGCTAGGCAAACTGATGTTGAGGACACTTGTTTATGTTGAGCACATAATGCTGTTTTTTTCAGGATATATCTATACAAAGCAGTACTGAACCTCAGAAGGTATGCTTCCATTTGGTCAGCTACATACTGCATATGCTGGAATGTATTTATGAAAAACCTGAAGTAAAGGCTTTTACACTTTTATCTGTATGCATTAGTTAGAAGTGTACTGATGACATGGCCACATATACAGCCTTAGGCATAGGCCAACTAGGCAGCAACCCAGGGTGCCAGTGTAGCAAGGGTGTTTTTCCAGTAATCTGGATAGTGTAGGTAGGCCAGGATGAGGGCACTAGTTGGTGCTGGGGGGCAGTGTGGAGACCTTTTACCTAGGGCACCAGTTGACCAAGGGCCATCCCTGCATGGCCATGTTTGTCAAGACATTTCAGAGGTATACATGATTGCCAATACATGAAAATGGAATGCTGTGAAATAAATATGTACAAATGTTTTAGGGATACTTCCACTGACAGCAGATTTAGCATTTCAAAGATGGTTTGTTAGCAAAATATGTCATTTTCCTGTTCTTTTGGGGGAGTTACTGTTATGGTACAAACAAAGATATACTGTTTTTTTGTTGGAAGGGGAGCAAAGATGAGTTACTGTTGTGGCACAAACAAGGATATGTTGCTCTTCTTACACTTCTTGATTTGCATCCTGCCAATTGTTTGTATTTCATATCTGTAGACTGTTGTATGTTTCTAAAGGGGGTAATATTGAGTGGCTACTTTTTCTATTTTATCTGGAATCAATTATTCAGTACTTATGTGTATTATCCTTCTGTTATATTTTAGGACACCTAGGAGTATACCTGTAGGTGGCAGAGTTAAAAAAAATGTTAAGATTTGCATTGGGTGTGATGAGGATGGACAGGATTAGAAATTAGTATATTAGAGGGTCAGCTCTGGTTGGGCAGTTTGAAGGCAAAGCTAGAGAGGCGAGATTGCATCGGTTTGGACATGTGCTGAGGGGGGATGCTGGGTATATTGGGAGAAGGATGCTAAGGATGGAGCTGCCAGTTAAGAGGAAATGAGGAAGGCCTAAGATAAGGTTTATGGATGTGATGAGAGAGGACATGCAAGTGGTTGGTGTGACAGAGCAGGATGCAGGGGACAGGAAGAAATGGAAACAGATGATTCACTGTTGCCACCCCTAATGGGAGCAGCCAGAAGAAGAAGAAGGAGGAATATGCCACCCATGCATGTCAATCCTCAGAACCCCCCCTTCACCAGTGCTGAGAACCAGCTCATAATGGATGCCTTTAGGCAACATGATGCTTTTGCTGGAAAGGGGGTGGGAATATATGGCACGTAGGATTTGCTGATCTGAATGCCGTGGGTGGCCACAGCAGGACATACAAGCAGGTGCACCACAGGGCTACTGACATGATTACATCTGCATGGAGGAGAGCAGCTGCAGTGTGCCATGACTAGATGGGTACCAGGGACGGCTTGCTAGGGAACCACCACTAACTCCCAATGAAGAGTTCCTGGCCAATATCAGGGATCCAGACAGTTCACAGGAGAGTGCAGTACAGCAAGTCCTGGACTTGGGAGCAACAGTGTCAGAGACATCAAGCATGTCCCAAGAGGAGCTTCCAGGTAGGCTTTGGTATCTCTACAGCTGAATACTGTTGTATAGTAAAACAATTGAAATCAACACGTTACTTCTGTGTTGCATATATTTTTGGGGGGAGGATTAAAGATTGCAGCAGTTATTAGCTTAGGTTTCAGTTGACAGCCATGATCTTGTTGAAAGTATACTTAATGGACATATAAAGGGGTAAAAGTATTACCCCCTGTGTTATTGCTAATTGTGATGATGTTGCTGTTACCTCCTGCTTAACTTTTTCCAGGACAAACTGAATTACAGAGGAGAATCTTTTTTGCAGATGGTAAGCCAAACATTTTTATGTCAGTACTGCTGAGCAATTTAAAGAAATATTTTAGTGTGTGCTGTTGATGTCAGGCCTGTTGTGTGTATTGTCTGCAATAGTGGCAGTAGTGTTACTTTGTTAACATATATTTCAGTATAGTAGTGTAGGTATTAATGTATTCATGTGTTTGTTGCTTTTTCTCACAAATGATCATGACAGTGGGAGTGTGAGCCCTCTGCTACCTGATGTCAGTGTATCAGCAGACTCTCATGATGTTGGTAAAACTGAGGCACAGTCAGGTGGTACAAGGTTGAATCTGATACTGAGGTTAACATACAGCCTTCCCCTGCAATTCCATCCGATACAGCCAGTAGGCCTATGCCTACCCATTCCAGTGAGGCTACAGATATTGGACAGGTGGAGGATGAGGCCATTGATAATGGAAGTGTGGCTGCTGTAACTTCAGTGCCTGAATATGGCCATAGCCAAATGTGGGAGAGGTGCCACACAGGAGGGTTGATAGGGATTCTCGGAGGTGGTCTGCTGTCCCTCCTTCACTTGGTACATGTGTCTCTTCTCATGTCACTAAATGTATGTTTAGGGCCATCATGGATCCAGAGGCATGGTCCCATAGGTGCGTCAGACAAATGATCAGGGTTGTAGATGTGGCACAGTCTGATGTGTGACTGCCTCCACCATGTTGCTGATTCAGTGTATCAGATGAATGGCACATTGGAACAAGCGTTGTCTGTGATGGAATGTCTGCTTGGAGGGGAATGGCATCCACATGGGGGGTAGGTCAGCTACATCATCTACTGTCAGCCAGTATGACCGTGCCTGATCATGCTCTGATAGTGGCAGTACTTCCACTGCTCCAGCAGTGAGTGTGTTATCCACACCCAAATGTGGCAGGCCATGAGTTCATGATCCTGGGCATCCCCATGAAAGGAGCTCATCCAGCAGACATGAGATGTTCAGGTAGCAGCACAACATCTAACTGTGGGTGTGGATGTGCCAGTGCAACTCCTGGCAGAGCCAGTTCTCGTGGTCAGGGATAACAATGATGAACTGCCACCTCTACTAAGCACAGCTCAAACCTGCCTGACATACCAAGATGTAGAGCCAACACAGTGCTTGGCTGTGTTCATGCAGACATTCACACATCAATTTCACTGGGAGGACCCCTACAAACGCACAACAGTTACTCATTTTGTCTCATTGGCCATTTGTTGGTGTATCCAACTATCTGCCTGCTTCTCTTTCTTACTCACACATATTCGCTGACCTTTTGTGTCAGCCTAGGCTTCCTGCCCCACCCCCCACAACACCATGTACAAGTGATAACTGTGCCATATCCCTGTTTACTATCTTTTTGATTCAGGAATATATAAGCTTTGTGTCTGATGTTCAGGGTGCATAGCTATTTTTGTGCTTAGTATGTAAGCATTGGTGGTGTTGAACTAATAATTGTACCTTTGACATATATTAGCTTTGAAAAGTTAGACAGTTGATAGCATCAAAATTTCCTAACTTTATAGTGAATGATCTTGTGAGGGTTGTGAAGTCAGAAACTGCAATGTGTATCATTACTTTCTAACTTCTCTCTGTAACGATTTTCCAGTACAAATGTATAGTGCTAAACTGAGGGCATGCAGTGGTAATCAGTAATTTTGAGAGGTATGACTGTATGAATCTTTGATGCCTGAGGCCTCCTCCTTAGTAATGGACACATAAGTCAAATAAGTCTCTGCTGTCATATGTTAAGGTACATAGGTTCATAGGTTCATACTAGGCTATCTGCCCAAGAGCATTTATAAGCCAAGCCCATAGTTATTTGGCTTTCGCCACCCCTTTAGTTTGAATAAAACTATGCCTATTATTTTGCTGTGCCTCTGTCAAGCAGTGACACTGAAGTAATCCCTGGGGTATATCTGCAATCCCCCATCCATTGGTCAAGATTCCTCTTGAACAAGGCCAGCGAGGTGCTCTGCCTCACATGTACTGGGATTTTGTTCCACAGCATAGGGAGTCTCTGGGTGATGAATCTGTCCCTCCAGCATGTTCTATTAATAACCGTGTCAAGGTTTAAGTCTCCCGCCCTTGTGGTTCTGAGGGATCTAGATTTTTGAGGTGAAGCATATTCATCAAATCAGGGTTTGACATGGCCTTATATGTCAGGCACAGGTCACCTCTGAGCAAGCGGTATGAGACTGAATAGAGCTGGAGTTCTTTCAGTCGGGCAGCATAAGACATATTTTTGAGACCCTTTATCCTTTTGGTGAGGAACTTTTGGGGCCTTTCCAGCTGCTGCAGGTGTCTGGTCAGATACATTCCGAATGGGGCATTGTACTCAATCATAGGTCTAATGAGTGATGAGTACAGGGGGCGATGACCTCCCTTGATCTAGATGTGAATCCCTTCATGATCAGGTGGGCAATGTAGAAGGTTTTCCTAACTACTTTAGCAACATGAGTGTCAAACGAAAGGCTACTGTCAACCTGGGTCCCCAGATCCCTGATGACTTCTTCTGTGCTCAGTGGATTGCCACCTATATGGTAGCTAGGGGTAACCTTGTTTTTCCCGAAGGGTATGACTATGCATTTCTAAATCTCCCGCCTTTCATTTGCTTACCAGACCAAGCAATGAAATACAAGGATATGCCACACATTCGTATTATTAAATAATACACTCCAGGTTCAGGACTTAACTTGTAAATGCAGCAGTTGCCACAGTTTTAGTTCAGGACTGACTCTGTCTGATGCAAGCAGTACACAGACAATACATGGGGAGGTAAAGGTTGTGTGAGTTGCCTGCTATCAATGTTACTATATGTATGTGAGTAGGATGAAGGGTTTTGGCCCCTAGATGGTGAGTGAGTGTGCTGTGCATTGTCTCATAGCCAATGCAAGGGCATACTGAGCATGCCTGCACCCACAGCAGCTTGTGGTTCACCCTCTGACACCTCATCTGCTTGTGACTGTGGTGACCATGGTGGGATGTATGTCCCTTCCTCTTGCTGAACCTTCTGAAGCTGTTTCCTCAGGATTATGTTGTGTAGCATGGTACATACTGTGAATATTTCTGTACATGTCTATGGATTGTACTGCTAGGCCCTCCCAGATGTATCTAGATGCCAGAACCGTGACTTCAGCAGCCCAAACACACACTCTGTGATATTTCTGGTTTGAATGTGTGCCTCATTATGGCATTCTTCCGTGGGTGTGAGTACATTTCTGATGGGTGTCATCAGCCATGGTTCCAGTGCATAGCCTGCATCCCCCAGTAAATGACCCTGTGGGATATCCCCCCAGAAAACATCTGGTACAGTTGGGAGGTGTCCTAGATACATGAGTCATGGTAACTACCAGGGTTGCCAGCACACACGTTCAAGATTATTCCCTTAGCATTACACACAACTTGGTAGTTGATAGAGTGGTAGCCCTTTCTGTTATGTTAGACCCTATTCTGTTCCCTGGGTGGTGTCTTCATTTCTATATGTGTGTGATCTGTAGCACCCAGTACTTCAGGGTAGTGTGCCACATAGTAGAACTCCTGCATATTTCTGTCCCTCTCCTCAGAACTATGGGGAAAATATATGGGGTCACTCACATGTTGGAGCATAGCATTCAGGAATTGGTGGAAAATCCTGGATGCTGATGCCTGTGACACCCCCAGCATGTCCCCTGTTGATTTCTAAAAGTTACCTCTAGCTAAGATTCTAAGGGGTACACATACCTCATTCTCCACTGGTCAGTTGGCTCTGACTCAGAGGTTGCAGAGTTCCTGTAGTGTGTCCCTGTCCACCCTGTAGCGCTCTACAATTTCCACATCATGCAGGTTGTGAAAAGTTACATGGGGCCTGAAAACTCTTCTCCGTCTCGGCCTAGGCCTATTGAAAGCAGCAACAGCACTGTCTTCAGCTTGTAGCACATACAAATGAATTAAAACAGCAGCAGCCCCTAGCATTCTGTCTGTGTAGATTCTTTTCCATAGCTGTATTCCAAAAGTTTTGGAATTTGCAGTTAAAACCAGCATGGATCTACACAGATGTTTTATAGCTTGTTGAATATCCACCGTGTTGGATTAGCTGATTAGTATGCAATTCAGCTGCTTATGTTGTAATTAGCATGGCACAGTGTTTACCTTGTTTATGTGGGGGTGAGCACCTCTACTTGGTGCTTATTGAATCTAAAACTGTCTGCGTCCATGTGCGTGTCACACTACAATGTGCACATGGTGAAAAATGACCATATAGACCCCCCCCTTATTTTCTTGAATTTCTATCCATATGGCTGGGTGATGTGAAAAGCATGTTATAAGTGTCTCTGCCTTAGCTATAATTAAACCTTGTGATATAATAAAATAATCTATTTCCGTCTTATATATACCTCCACAAATTACTATTCCAAATTTTTAAATTGCCACATTTTATAACTTCAAAAAATTTCTTAACATCATTTCCTTTCTTCTTCTTTTTTTCTCTCAGATCACAATTAGAATCTCCCATTAATATTTTATTCATATTAATTACCACATAATCCAAAATTTTATAAAATACATTTTCTCTTTCTTTTCTTATAACATAGGCATACAAAGCTACAATTCTATGTACCTGATTATGCTATCTGAGATCTACAAAAGTTAACCTTCCCATCATTGTCAATGCTACGTTCCATATTTTCACTGGCATTCTACAAAGTACAACTATGTCTGAACATAGTTCTTTTCCTAGGTTCCATATTGTATCTCCTCCCCAAGATTTCTTTGTTTATAATCTCTCTACTTGTGCCAAAAATCTTACATCTTCCAATATTATTATGTCAACATCATGCTTAGTATACCGATTTATGATTATTTTTCTACTTGTATCTATTTTACCATGATCTCACTTCCCTACTTTCTCTTTTATTGGGACTGTTCATTCTCTTCATACACTGTCCTCACTTTTGTTTTTCTTTCTTTATCATCCTTTTACTCTAGACTACAATCCATCCATAAATGCCCAAATCTGATACATTTCTAACTTTTCAATTCACACTTTTTTTTTGCACCATGACCTGTTTCCTCACAAATATAACATTTCCTCTTATCACAGTTATTTATCAAATGATCATCTTTTCCACATAAAAAACACGTTTTTGGTTGTCCCCAATATTTATCATGCTAGGGATATGAACAATGTTTTTCTTTCCCCATTTTTACTACACTTTGATAGTCCTAGCCCAATTCCATAATCCTCTATTATCACTCAACTTCACTTCAAAATTGAACATGTATTTTCTTTTTTGTTTTTCTGTGAAATGCCTTAGTCACATAAGAATCACATGGATTGCAGTTCTTTTTCCTCTCATATCCCCCAAAAACCTTCCTTACCAGAACCAGTCTCAAAAATAATGTAACAATACATTTGTTTATGAATAAGAATAAAAGCTACTACCTCCTGAGCCTTCACTCCCAATGGGACCATTAAATTATCCCACATGTCATGCCTGTCATTTGTTCCAAATTCTCACCATAAATTTCCTTTGATTTTTGACATTTCCTTTTCCCTGTTCAGCTCTCATCACTTTCCCCTGCAGTACTTTTAATGGTCTTGTCATATGATTCCTTTGCTGGCAATCTTCAGAATAGCTTCTGATGCCTCTGATTGTATTTTGTCCATAATTTCACCCCATGAAACATCTTTTCCCCTGCCTGGATCACTTGGCAACAACAATTAGCCCAAAATATCATACTGCAACCCTCCTGACTGGAGGATTGTAATAGCACATCCATATATTAAATGTTTGCTTCTGATAAAGCAATTCTGTTGAAACACCTCCTCAGAATCTTGTAGAACTTTAAATACTTCACCTGTATTCACCTCTGTGCTATCTGCCACGGATCTCCTGGAGTAGTGTTCTCCCAGATGCCACTGCACTAGGAATGAAACAAGCACTCTCCTAATATGTAGGGATCCTTTATTTATATACAAAAATAACTATTATTTACAAATATTTACACATGTACAAATATAAAAATATACAAATCTTTTTCCACATATTCATAATTTCCTTTACAGTCATACTAACTTTTCATCCCTATTAGATGCCCACTCTTTTTCCATAACCACCATCTGGTTTTACTTATTATTGTTGCTAAATTATTCCATTTACCATTAAACATAATTTAATTTATTCTTTTATTCCATATAACCATACAACATAAAATAACTTTTTATCTATTCTTTTAACATATATTTTATTTCTATTCTTGCAATATCCATATTTAATCATATCCATTTTAGTTTCATCCACTTCTTTTATATCTTCAAAAAAATTTCTTTAGTTTTCCCCATAACTTTTTTACTTTTACATTTCAAAAACATATGTTCCATAGTTGTTTCTTCTTGATAATGTAAACATATTTTATCACTTTTCTTTTTATATGGCATATTTTCCTTTTACTGGCAAAGTATTACCAGTCCACACAAAAAAAATCTTGACATTCTACTTTCTGATTACACTATTTGCTTCTTATTTTTATAGCTTTATTTTTTATCTGTCAGATTTTCCCATGGTTTTAAATAGTAATATTTTATCATTACATTCTTATACCACTCATTTCTATCTTTTTCTATATCATCAATTTTTATTTTCCACAAATCTTTTTTCGTAACATTTTATTTCTTCATTTATACACTCTTTCTCTTTTACTCTTTTTTTACCATATCCCAGCATTTATCATACTTAGTAGTAAAATTGTACAAACATCTCTCATCTTTTTCATGTATTTACTTTACCACTTTGTACAAATTTGATGAAGCAGCATGTACCACTGGGTTAATTAACCCTAACCCCCTTCTTTATTTCCATACAAACATCTTTTTACTGAGTTTAACTTAGAACCCCATATAAATGAAAACAATATCTGCAAAAATTCCTTTTAAAATACTGTTGGCAGCATAAATGTACTTGCTATGTATGCTATTTTTCCCATCAGTACTACATTTATCAAATAAGCCTTTAATCTGAATGATAATTTATATAGTCTCCAAAAAAGGCAGGTTTGTTTTATTTTTTCTGCTGTTTTTCCCATTGAATTCTATTTGCATCTGTTTTCCAAATGTTATTCCTAACACAGAAATTTAATTCATTCTAAAATATATACCCCCGTCTTTACTACAGCACATAAACCTTTACTTTTCTCTTTATTTAAAGCCAACCATATCACCTCTACACACTCATTGTGCGAGTTGGTTCTTGTATGCAAATGCTGTTTTTTGCAATTATTATAATATCATCTGCATATGTTAACAGAACTGGAATTCTTAACCATTCAGGTGTTATATACCCCACCTCCTTCATTTTGTAATTTATTTCACATACTATCACATTCATAACTAATGCAAAGAGTATACAGCTCATTAGACATCACAGTCTTACACCACACTTCATACATACCTCTTGGCTTTGTTTTAATCCATATGAGCTATGTTTTATTGCAATCATTTATGTATGTACGAATGTATGTATTTATTTATTTTTATGTTTTTGAGATCCTTTACCATAAGGTATGGATTTGAGCTTACAGAAAGATGGTGAGCTGTAATCAATCGACTTTACCTAGCAACCTGTTTTATCATCAACTAAATTTTCAACATTAGTATTTTCAAATGTTTTGTTTACATACTATAAAAAAGCAGGGATGTGACCAAAGGAATCAGAAATCCTCCACATGTTCCTTACTTCTGAGGCAGTCTGGAGCTGATAGATATCTTACTGGATTTACATTTTGAAAAGTTAGTAATTTAATTCTTGCTTGATTTGGAAGTAAACTATTTCCTGTGCTTCTGGCTGCATGCTTCACAAAAGATTAGTACACTTCAAATTTTCCCATGCAGTGTTGGAAAAAGCAGTCAGAATAGAAAAGCAGGTAGTTAGACACCTGATGAGCATTCTTTAATGCATCCATAAAAGCATACTTTTCTGTGCCATTTTCAGTGTACGTCTACATTCAGAGAGACTAATGTTCCTTGTCAGACATTGAACTGTCTGTGCAGTTAATTATCCACTTTCTTAGAACTACAGAGTGATTTTCTTACAAGTAACTTTCTTTTGCCATTGAAGTAAATGCTACCTCCTTCACATACTAATACATGCCAATGTATTAACCGCTCCAGCTGTAACTGTGCATGTGCGGCACGAACATTACTCGCAGCTGCTTTTAAGCTTGTGAACCACAGCCCATACTACAAGGCAGAGATAAAGCAGTGCTGTAAAGAAGTAAAAATTGTGAAATTTGACAGAAAACATTCCACTCCCACCACCGAAAACCGGGGTCAGCCTCATAAAAGACAAACCACTCACCTACCAACTGAACTGCAACATGTCCAGAATCATAACGGAGAGGCCACCATTAGTTCAGGACAAACCAACCAACTCCACCAAAAAATTAATGAAGCCATGCTTAAGCAAACAACAGTGTCGACCTCATGAAAAGCCAACAGTCTGGGGAAAAAAACTCCCCCCAAATGACTACGTAGACAAAAAACAAAAATTACTAGAAAAGAATAATAAACAGCCATTTCAAAGTTCAAAATGGATACCTGACTAAGCATATTAATAAGTCTTCTACCAAGACCAAATAAATGAAGGCAACTCCCTTCCAAATTAATATATAATAACCAGACCCCAATAAAAAAATTATTATCTGGCTCCTCTAATTTCCTGACAATATTTCCACCAAGGCCTACCTGCTCCACAGTACCTACTGGTCATCTTGTATGTACGGGTCTATATTATAAACATGAAAGCTCAAAATAGTGAATACAAGTACATCGACACATAAAGGTCGATGTACAAAAAGAGTGAAATACGTAATCGGCGAAAATGAAAATGCTTAACGTATTTGCTTGGCTAGCAGGGCGATTGTGGGGGTAAGGGAATATATCCTTTTCCCCACTGTAGTGCGGTCTCGGAGTTGGTATATTTAAGTAGGGGGATGTGGGGGGGTCTTCCCTCCCCTGCAAAAGTGTGTTAAATTAATTTTATTTAGTTTGAGCTTACCTGCATGGCGCTGTTGGTTGACGAAATACGTTTGGCATTTTCATTTTCACCAATTGTGTATTTTGCTCTTTTTGTACATCGACCTTTATGTGTCGCTGTAGATGTATTTGGTGTTTACAGCTTTCATGTCTATAATATAGACCCGTATGAACTACCTTCAAGTAGCAAGCTCATGCCAAAATGTGACATGCCACCCCACAAGTCCTGCCTAAGACTAAGATAACTCCTCCCTCCCATTATCTCACTTTCTCTCTACCCATCCCTTCTTTTAAATATTAACTCTTTCACTCCTGAGTACCTCATAACCCAACAACCTGTAGCTCTAAACTCCTCTGTCCCCTCATGTCTCCCCCACCCCCAACCCAACTGCTACCTGTGACTCTGGACAAATAAGTTTGTATCCAAACTGCATTTGTCTTTTTTGAGAGGCCACTGTTAACTTCAACCAGGACTGGAGTACCATAGGTCTCGACCTCTTAACAGGTCAGTGTGGAACACAGACCCTGACAATGTGTGACAGACAGGCAATATGTGGCACACCCTATTTTCTCACTGCATGAAAATGCACCATTTCTACAGTGCCAATCTGAAGAGGTCTTTCAAGCAAAATCAGTAAGTTGAAATATCTATGAACCAAGAGTAAACACTGCACACGAAAAAAACACAGTGCATAACTGAAGTCAAAAATGTATAATCAGAAAAACACTACCATAACTAATTACACAATCAATGACAAATCATGCACTTACAACCAGAAAGCAAAAACATCAATTCTGAATAAGACTGAGCTCTCATAATCTTTGCACTTTTTCCACTGAGCAATTCACATGATTTTTTTTTAAACAATCCCTCTCAAGTGTACTTCATTATACGGAACATTACTCACTTTGAGTCTTAAAATGTCCATGTTACTTGAAGATCCACATTGAAAGGGTCAGTCACACAGTCAGTGTTAAAACAATTTAAACAGATATTCACAGTAAATACTGAATCATATTAATGCATAAATATTATTTGTAAGTGCCTTATAGTGCCTGCATATTTGAACTGTTTCTTACTGAAATTGGTACACCTTGTTTGCTGTAGCAGAGACTAGATCCAGGCCTGCTGAATCTAGCTTTATTTGTATGCTGCTTGTTTGTTTGCTTGTTATTTCCCTGAAATGCTAATTCCACCTAAAATGCGGCTTTTCAGCGCTTCTGTGGATCCCTAGTGATATCTGCATTGCTTTACTGTACTTATTTCCTTGTTTCACTTGAAAGAAAGTTACTGTTTGTCGTTTTTGCATTTAAGTTACCTGTAACACATTGCATTTAAGTTACCTGGCACTTGCTCACTAAAGCAATTATATAAGTCAGCACTAAAATATTAAAAGCACTACACCCTCACAAACTCCCCTTGAGTACCTCGTTCCCCATTGGCCCTTTTTTTCAATTATAAAGGAATTCCCAATACTATTCTAGCATGTCCAAAGGTCAGTTGTCAATCTCCTCTCCAGTCCAGCTGGTGAATATGGGAATCTTGAGGCAATGTTACAACTGCCTCATGTACACAGACAACCCTCTCCTCCTCCCAACAAATTCCAACACATGTGAGAGATGCAACCATATAGCCATACTGGAGGCTAAGCTCTCTCAACTCAGTACTGGCGAAACCAGTCAGGAGGAGAAGGAAACCACACTCACTACAATTCCAGTCTCACATAGACCTACCACGACAGCAAACCAAACACATAAACACAAAAAAGCATACTCGGAGGCTCTAAATAAAAATCTGCCTAAGCAGCAGAGACCTCCAAAGCAGACACCCAAGCAACCGCTACCCCAAAACAAAACACGTGCAACACATAGCTGACAAAGCCAGTGTGCCAAGCAGTCACAGCCCTTAAGGCTAAACAACACACCTGATACACTTGTAATAGGTGACTCTATCGTCAGGCACACTGACGCCCCGCTCACCAGGCTGAAAAAGGAGAAGGTCATGGTGAGCTGCCTGTCAGGCGCTAGGATCCGCCACATAACACAAGAACTCAGGTCACTCCAAGGCAAGTATAAATATGACTCAGTCATTGTCCATGCTGGTGTGAATGACCTGAGACGTACCTCCCTGGACTACATGAAAAGAGACATAGAGGAGCTCTCTGAGCATGTAGCCCAGGCCGGTATGACCCTGACCTTGAGTAGCATCTTACCCTCCCCAAGAATGATGCCACAATATGAAGACAAGATGATCAATTTCAACAACTGGCTTAAGTATTGGTGTCATTCAAAGGGGATCCAATGCCTGTCAGCCTGCGATGACATGCTCGACAAGCCACGATGCTTCGCTAGGGACGGCTTGCACCTGTCACCCCTGGGCTTTTGGATATTGGCAAAGGCTCTTGCTACCCCCATAGTGCCTTTTTTAGGCAAGGCTCAAAAGACAAACCCACCTCCATAGGTATCACAAGGGATAAGAAACTAAGAGTAATGCTACTCAATGCCAGAAGTCTAAACCTCAAGATGCACGCACTCGGAACTCTCCTTACCATGGAGAACATCGATATCTGTGCAGTAACAGAAACCTGGTTCAAGGCTCCCGAGAGCACCCCAGCACTACCAGGTTATACCTCATACCATGCTTTTCGGCCCCAAAACTTGGACCGTACCACAAAAGGAGGGGGAATATCAATATTCATCAAAGATACCCACACCTCCAGGTTGGTGGCACAGCACGAAGCATCAGGGACTATCCATGTGCAACTAACAGTGGGTAAAACTGCCTTCCAGTTTATAGCCTGCTACAGACCACCCTCCCAAACCCAGGAACCCCACTCTGCCTTCCTGAGAACACTGGAAAATATGAAGGTCTCTCCAAACACCATTATATTGGGCGACTTCAACTACCCAAACATAGACTGGGAGCATTACTCTAGCTCCAGCACCCTAGCCCAAAGATTCCTAGAATTTATAAACTCAAATGCTATGGAACAACTTGTTACCACTCCCACAAGAGGGGAAAACATACTGGACCTGATCGTCACCAACATGGGGACTCTATGCTCCAGACCAGAAGTGTATCCCTCACTGGTGAGATCAGACCATAAACTAATCTCACTGGATATTCACATCCCGACTCCACCCCCTGCCCTGAAAACCACAGTGAAGAACTGCTCTAAAGAAAATTTCACACTCCTCAAAACCAAGGTGGAATCCTTCAAAGCCCCCGGGCCTGTGTAAAATACGGCCCAGACCGCAGAATCCTTTATAAACGCATTCTATGAACACCTTCAGGAATGCATGGATCATGCAATCCCAAATAAAACCAAGACCCAATCCTCCAAAGGCAGACGTCCTGTCTGGTGGACCCCAGCCATAAACAGGCTATACAATAGAAGGAGGAAGCTACTACATGATAGAGCAAAATCCCAAAAAGGGAAGGCATCTCTGATCAGTATTAGCAAAAAACTACGGGCACTAATAAATTGTCTAAGGCCAGCTTCGAGAGAAAAATTTCACAGGACACTAAGGATAATCACAAGGCTTTCTTTAGTTATGTTAGGAACCTGGGTGGGAATTCCCAGATATGCTCAGAATTAGTCCAAAATGACAAAAAATACACCGAACCCACAGACATTGCCAACATCCTAGCTGACAGGTTCAGCGCAAACTTCTCCCCCCCCTCCCCACCAAAACGGCAAATATTTATCCCAGCAGAGTGCTGCCCCCCTGACATCTCAGATGCTCAGGTAAGAGCTTCCCTCTCCAAAGCAAAAAACACAGCATCAGTGGGACCAAACGGTGTCCCGGGCTGCGTCCTACATGAACTCCAAGAAGAGCTAAACCCAAACATAAAACTACTGTTTAATCTCAGCCTTACTACAGGATATGTATGTACCCAAAGAGTGGCGTACAGCAACAGTGGTCCCTCTCCACAAAGGTGGTGCCTCAACGGATCCTGGAAACTATCGCCCCATAAGCCTGACTAGCTTGGTCTGCAAAGCTATGGAAAGGATCATCATGGACCTCATAAATAAAAATATTGGGGACCTACAGACACTGGATCCTACCCAGTTCGGCTTTGTTAAAGGCAGATCCTGCCTTTTAAACCTGGTTTATTTCTTTGAACAGTCACCAAGGCCATTGACGAGGGGAAGGTGGTCCACACAGCCTACCTGGACCTCACAAAAGCCTTGGATACAATACCCCACCTGGGCATTATAGATAAGCTCACCAGCTTAAATATAAACCCCTATGTCACTAGATGGGTTGCAAACTGGCTCAAGGACAGAACCCACATGGTTAGAATTGCTGGAGCCATGTCAGACTCCAAACCAGTTACAAGTTGCGTCCCACAAGGCTCAGTCCTGGGACCTCTCTTGTTCGGTATATATTTCTCAGAGGTACAGGCCAACATGGAAGGACTGTGGCTAAGTTCGCAGATGACTGCAAACTGGGTGCCATAATCGACTCTCCGGCTGACACAAGCATCCTACAAAAGGGCCTCATAGAAACAGACAACTGGTGCCAGAGCCATGGCCTCAAGCTAAACGCCAAAAAGTGTATAGTCATCCCCTTTGGCAAAAACAAAGTGCCCACAAATTACCACATAGGTGGTAATCCATTAAGTACAGAAGAAGTAATTGGGGACCTGGGGACCCAAGTTGATAGCAATCTCTCATTTGACAACCACGTGGCCAAAGTGGTTAGAAAAACATTTTATATAGCCCACCTAATCATGAACGGATTCACATCTAGATCAGGGGAGGTCATCGTGCCTCTTTACTCATCCCTCATCAGGCCCATAATTGAGTACAATGCCCCTTTTGGGATGTACCTTACCAGACACCTGCAGCAACTGGAAAGACCCCAAAAGTACCTCACCAAGAGGATCATAGGGCTCAAACAGATGCCATATGCTAACAGCAACAGAAGAAAGGTAGATGAACGAAAACCACAGGACCAGTAAAATAAAGTTAATTTATTAACTCTCTTGTTGAAACAGACAAAACAATATGTTCTCTCTCTAGCGCCTCGGCCACAGTAAGCCTTCAAGGAGTAAACCTGCATAGTCTTAGAACACCTTATATACTAACATCAATTAAAACAGTTAAAACAAATTGATTATACAATTATACAATTAATCAATTACACTTTTCCAACAGCACTCTGTATTCAATCCATTAGGCAACAAAGTGCCATATTTTAAAATAAAATAGTTAAAATAAAAATAGTTTCCTATTAAGCAAGGAAACTATTTTTATTTTAAAATATGGCACTTTGTTGCCTAATGGATTGAATAGAGAGTGCTGTTGGAAAAGTGCAATTGATTAATTGTATAATTGTATAATCAATTTAATTGTTTTAACTGTTTTAATTGATGTTAGTATATAAGGTGTTCTAAGACTATGCAGGTTTACTCCTTGAAGGCTTACTGTGGCCGAGGCACTAGAGAGAGATGCCATATGCTGCCTGGTTAAAGAAACTCCAGCTCTACTCAGTGGTATACCACCTGCTCGGAGGCGATCTGTGCCTGACATATAAAGCCATGTCCAACCTGGAATTAATGGACATGCTGCACCTCAGAAAATCCAAATCCCATCGAGCTACGCGCTCGAGAGACTTGAACCTCAGCACTGAAATAAATAGGACATGCTGGAGGGACAGATTCATAACCCAGAGGCTCTCTTCACTCTGGAATAAAATCCCAGTCCAGGTTAGGTAGAGTCCCTCATTGACTCTCTTCAAGAGGAATCTTGATGAGTGGATGGGAGATCGTAGGTTTACCCCGGGTATCACTTCTGTGTCACTGTTAGACAGAGGCATACTATACTAACCTCGAAAAAGGGCATAGCAAAATTCATCTAAAATTGGTGGCGAAAGCCAAACACACTCTGGCTAGGCTTATAAATGCCCTAGGGCAGATAGCCTAGTATGAACCTATGAACCTATAAGTATAAAGTAACTCATTTTTGCCATCCTGTGTGGAGCTAGTTGAAGTTATAAGTAAGCTTTTCTGCCCTCCTACAGACAGTGGGGAAGGAGACCTTGAAGTGCAGCCCTGTAAACATAAAACACTTAAGCTGCCAGAATCCCCCCAACACTAAATGCACAGCAGAGAATTCCCCTATCCTGTGCAACACTAATAAGCTATAATACACAAAAGACTTAACTGATATTCATAGCAAATAATACTTGAATCAGATTACCCAACAAAATAGCTTAATATCTTTATTATGTGAGCTCCTAGTTGAGGTTATTAATAAACTGTTCTGCCTTCCTACAAGCACTGCAAACATTGGAGATAGAAAGCAAACCTACTAGAACATCCCTACCCCTCTAAAAAAACACTAAGATGCCAGACTTTGCCAACCCCCATCAAATTTACAGCAGAGAGCTCTGTTATTCTGTAGAACACAAACTATAAAAATATACAAAAATGTGCCTATTCTTTCTCTACTGTTCTACCAGAACTGGACTAAAAATTAGGTGCTTACCTGCAGCCACAGATACACCACCAAAAGATATCCTTTCCCAGAGAAGAAATCACAAATCATTTTGTGAGGAATGGCTTGCACACTGTACTGTAGTCTCCACTCTCCACCAGTCTTCTGCTATGATCCCCAATCCTAATATCCATGCTTGAAGTTGAACTGCTGCAGACCCCAAACGTTTGTCAGGTGCTGAAATAATCATCCGTGCCAGGAACCTCCTGAATCCTAAAACTGCTGCCCTCTTAAAGCAAAAGCCATTGTTGCTTTAAATCCACAAAGAAAAGAAAAGTGCTTCTCGCATTGCAGTGACACAAAAACTGTCACCTGGAAGTCTCTTACTGATTGTTTATTTTTCTGCTTCTCCTGGTTGGCTTGCTTTGCATTGCTAGTCAATCTCTGATTGGCTTATATTACCTGTATGTTGATTGGCTCATATACCGCAAAAATAGCCAATCAGAATGTGCAAACTGGAGCCAGCACTGTTAATGCACATCTGCTGACCTTTGTGAGCTCTGTGCCTTAAATGTGGTGTATTCTGCATAATCTGGAGCACTTGGAAGGTGAGCTCTCTACTCCTAGGGTATGCAGTAAAACAGCAGTGGGATTAACAGCTGATTGGTCTATATATATACACACCTAATATTACCTTTCTGTTACCCATCTGTCTTCATCCCTATATTCCTCATCTAGCTTCCAGAGTATTGATTTACTTGCTAGAATAGTAACCTTTTTTTAGACTTTCTTGGCATACTTAGAAATGCCACATCTTTTCAATATTTATTCAACAAGTCTTTGATATGATTTTTTTTACTTGACTAAAGAACCCATGTTTTTGTCAAGAGGACCATTAGCTCTATTTATATTTTGTAATATGAATTGTTGGGATATTATTACTGTTATAATTATTATTATTATTACTACTGCTACTGTAGTTGTTCTCATTATTCTTGTTGCAATGCAGTATCTTGCCACTAGCTGCCACTGCAGACATGTTTCACCAGTATTTTAAAGTGACCAGTAATGCTGTTTGGGTAATGTCAAGTTTGGTTTGTGTTACAACTTACTTTACTGAAATATAAATGGTATCAAAGAGGAGAGACAGAAAGAGAGAGCTTGCGCTGTAAATTCCAGAATTTGTCTACTTTAGTTTCATAGAAACCTGTTTTTGTGAGCTTTAATAAAGATTTAGCAGTTCCAGATTATTTTCCTCCATAATCTTCATTTGCTCTGGCTGGAAGTCTCTCTACTTCTGTGTATGTGTAGGGTTCCAGGTCATTTACCTGAAACTCAGAAGCTTGCCTGAAAACTCGTATGTCGAAAATTCATTTGCTTGAAAACTCATTTGACTGAAAAGTGTCTCCACAATAAATATACAGTAAAAAATGTTTTTGTGCGTGGGGGGGGGGTGGCAAGCCTTAATTATATATACTAACTCCATGGTCACAGAACTGGAAAGAGAAGACAAACACACCACACAGTAAATCAGTGCTGGAGTGCAAACACTAACATCTACAAATCTGGGGCTGTAACATGACACTGACCATTGCAATCTACACATACTCTGAAAGACACACATACCTAATAACTCCTATAATAAGAAATTACTCCATCACATACTTAGTTATGACAGACAAACAACAAGAAATATTTTTTGACTTATCTATGCTGGCATTTGTTACACAAGTTCTGTCTAGCACTTTGCCCCCTCCTACTCCACAGCTACACTAAACTGTTCCTTTCTATTCTACTGCTGCTTGTAGGATGTTAACTCAATTTTTAAATGAGTCTAATACATACAGCTTCTCCTCTGAAGTATGGAGTATTGCAAAAAAATCCATTTGTTTTACAAATGTTTTGCTGAGTACTGATTCCATTTGTCAGTCATTGCTCTTCATCTGTAGTAAAACTGCACAATTATTTATAAATTTATCTAGGAAGTAAAATAATTTTGCCTTACAGCCACTATTTGGTGTACGTCAACTTTCATTCTTTGGGACATTCAATTACACCAGTGCATTGAGCCCCTTTCTGCCCAACGTTTTTAGGCCATGCTTGCTTCTATGTAGTTACATCTTTTTTAAATTATATGTGGTTCCAAGGCACCACCACTTGATGGAATCTTTGTTTGGACTGCCTTTTATAATTATCAACTTATAGCATGGTTTCCTGACATTTCACATCTTTATCATTTTATCACTTTTTTAGGCTGTGAAGTGGTCATATTCCATAATCTAAATTCATTAGATTTAGGAACAAAATAAACTTGCTGATTCCTATATATAAGTAGCTCAGAAAGTCCTCTGAAATAAATGCTATGATGTTTGCAAACAAGATTAGAACTGTGATTTGTTTTGCATTATGTAGGGTGGGGTGTGGGTAAAATGCTGTGCTTTGCAGATTATATTCTCTTGATTTTAGACATGCTTAACAGCCTTCGTGATCTGTGTTCTATGGTATGTGTATTTACTGGGACTTCAAAGAACTGTCATTGATATTAACAGTGTGCATGTTGCTGAGAAGTCCTATCTCTTCTTTTATGGACATTCTGTGATCTGCATTATTGGCTTCTAAACTGATATTTTCATCTAATGTTCTTGTACTGTTTTGCCAAATTAACTTTTGCTTTCTAGTAAAAATTTTAACATGGCTGAACTGTGTGTCAACTACTCCTTGTCATACACTGCTTCCTCCATGTGTTGGCCTACTTAAATGTGTGTGAGTAATCTTAGTTGATTTAATTTAATACAGTTTGTAAATACCTTCTTATTTACAATTAGAGTGGATTATATAACAAACAGTACATATTTTAAATTAATGCCAGTTCTAACCAGGGTGTATCAGTTATTTTCACATAATGAAAAGTTTTTATAGGTGAATCTGCAGGAGTTAAAATATAAGCTGGAGCCTTTTGAGGATTTGTAGCTTCCCCCAAGCATAATCAACATACAGGTGACAAGTGTGAAAAAAATTAGTATAGTACAATTTCAAGAGCTATAATTAAACTGCACCAACACGTGTTTTTTTATTAACTAAAACATATTTTCTACATTTCAGCAAACTGCACTGGCATAAACGATTTTCAGAAATGCAGCTCAGTAAGTAAAGATTTTTGTCCATCAGGTATAAGTTGTCTCTGCAAGAATCAGAACCCATTCTGTAGGTAAGTACTTAAAGTCAGCAATAGACCATAACAAAAATGAGCATTATAAGATTATTTAATATCTGTTTACAATGATATCTTTGGGTAAAAGTTGTGCAGTGCATGTCAATAAGCCACTGTGACATAAAATATATGAGTAGCACATATTGTCAGTAAGCTACATGTGTATCAATGTTTGCAGCATCATTTTGAATTAAATTGTATGTCATATATTATTAATAAAAAGAAATTAAATGCCAACTGTCTAACTGAAAGCAATTCCTTTCAAAGTGTGTGCATTTCATAAAGTTTTAAATAGAAATGAGTCACCTTGTTATAACTGCTTGTCTAATTTCCACTCACTGATGCACACATCATCCAGAAACTCCACACATTCAGTCAGCAACTGCGTGAGAAAGTAAACGTAAATACAACATGCACTATATTGAAAGTCATACTTCTGAGTGTGCAATGTTGAAATGTCAAAATGTTAAAAAGATAAATTCTTGAAATCAGAATATTTAGTCCCTGTACTTGCCCGCCGCCAGACCCTTGTTATTGCTCTATTCTGAGTTTCACTAAGAGGGGAATGATATTGTGTGTTGACTGGCTAGGTACTGGTACATATGTAGTGCATGTACACTATTAGTAAGTATGTTGACTTCAACATTTTGAAATTTCAGGATTTTGCCCTCAATATCATGACTTTAGGTATACAACTGTTCAGTAAGTTGTCACATACACCTCACACACAGACACACACACACTTGTGTATATAAGTGCAAGTAAATAGGTCGTGTGTATTAGGTAACAGCTGTCTAGGAGACCACATATGGGTGGCCAGGCAGTTAATTGACAGGTGTGAGAGATCGCAAAAATCCAGGGATTGCAAAATTTGCCCTTATCCCATATTTCTGAAATCTCAGAGTTAGCATATATAATTAGCAGGGGGTGTGAGCTGCAACGGGGTTGCCCTTTGCAATAAATTATGCTTTTGTTTTTTAAAGTTAGATTTTTGCATGTGCCATAGCTGTTTCTCAGTGCATGCATAGTATTGTGTCTGTTACATGTGTTTTCGATCTTTTGTGATCGATATTATTACAATCAGTGTTGGGTGCTTTACGTTAAATGTGATACACCTTTGTGTGTGTGTCTATGTATATATATATATATGTGTGTGTGTATATATATATATATATATATATATATATATATATATATATATATATATATATATATATATATATCTATCTATATATATATATATATATATATATATATATATATGTATATATATATTTATGGGTGCACTTCACTATCTTGAAATACTGAAATCTCAAATTTCAGTATCTCAAGACTAAAATATCAACAGCCCAGTTGCGCAAAATTCCACATAACCGAATCCAGAAATGTCGAATAAGCAGTTGTGGTGGTGCGCTGTGTTAATGGATAGCTGGAGATTCAGGTAAGTGTTTATATTGTAAGGGTTTTGGGTAGGGATTTTAGTGTATGTTAGTGTGTTGGGAAGTTGTAAGTGTAAAAAACGATTTCGGCCAACTAGGAAGATAGTGCACCAACCAAAATAATGAACCGGGCTTCCAAATATGAAGTAATACACTCTTTAATCACAAAAGAAATTAAATATGGTAAAAATATTCAAAACAAGTGCTTTCGTCTCCGAATTTGGAGACTTTGTCAAGAAAAAAAAAAATATCTTCCTGGTCGGCCGAAATTGTTTTTTACTAGTTTGTTCGTATTTTATTGACTTAAGTTGTAAGTGTAGGTTACGGTATGTAGGTAAGAGTGTGAGTGTGTAAGTGGTGAGAATGGTGGTGTTTGTACGTATGTGATGTGTGTTTGTGCAAGGGGAATGTAGAGTGTGTAGTGGTGGGTTTATTGTCTTTGTCTTTTTACTGCAACCTCAGAGTTGGTGTATATAATAGCTGGGGTGTGGAGGGTGCAGGGGTACTTGCACCCCTGCTTATATGTAGGGTAGGTTCATGTATTTGTGCTGTTGTGTTTGTGTGTGTTTTGTTTGTTTGTTGTAGTATGGGGAGGAAGGTGTGTGTGTGTTTGGTTGTGTGGTGGAAGGTGTATTTGAAAGAGCGATTTTGAATTTTGGGGTTTTGGTATTTTGCATTTTCGGTTTTATAGTCTCGAGATACTGAAATTTGAGATTTCAGTATTTCGAGATTAGAAAGTGAATCCATATATATATATATATATAACAATATATCTTCAGCAATTTGCCGATTGTATGCACCCTACTACTTAATTTAGAGTTCAGACTTTCACAATTTATAGATTTTTTTTTCTGCCCTCTCACTCAGTCTCTCTCCAACCTGTTGCTGCCATACCTATCTGTTGTCCCTAATTTACAGGGAAGTCCCCAATTTTGACTCAAATTTTAGTTCTGTCCCTCTTAATCCTGCCTAAAACTGGTGACTTTTGGATAAAGTGTGGAAAAAGGCTGTAGGATACCCACTCTGTCTTTTTGGATCAACTTGAGTCTTTCAAGATACAACTGAACACCATGGTTTTGGGTGACTTTAACTACCCTAGCATTGACTGGGTGAATTACTCATGCTCAAACTCGCCTGCCCAAAGCTTCTTTGACTTTGTCAACTCCAAAGCCCTGGACCAGCTGGTTGACACCCCCACTAGGGGCAACAACATCCTGTATCTGTTGCTTACAAATATAGGAGCCCAGTGTAACAACCCCCACTGTGAGTTGATCCCTGGTGAGATCTGACCACAAATCAGTCTCATTTGAAGTAACTATCACACCTGACCACCACTCCCAACAGCAACTAGACCAAAAAACTTCTCCAAAGCAAATTATAACCTCTTATGGGATGGCATAAATTGCTTCACTGCACCTCTCCCTTCAAATGAAACCGGTAACTATGCCGAGCTCTACACCAGTGCCTTACACAAGCACCCATATAACTGTATTGACTTGGAAGTACCTGTTAGGACCAAAACAAGCTCTTCAAGGAAGAGCGAACCTGCCTGGTGAACAGCCACAATTAACAGGCTTTATAATAAAAGGAAGAAACTGCTGACTAAGAGTAAGAAGGATCTGGCTTTAAACTGGAGACACTCCCTCCTCAGCTTAAATAAGCAAATAAGATTTGAAGTCCACCAAGACAAACTTTGAATCCAAGTTAGCTTCCTCAACAAAGGACAACCATAAGGCATTCTTTAGTTACATCTGTAACCTAAAAGGTAAGGCCCAGATTTGCACCAAACTGGTAGTTAATGGTAACACATATACTGAGCTGCTGGACATTGCTAACCTCTTAGCTGACAGGTTTAGTGAAAACTTTACTCCCCTGTCCCTGCCATATGTAGCTCATGACATCCCTAGTACCTGTCCCCTACCTTGTATCTCTAAAGAGCAGGATGTAAATGCCCTCTCCAAGGCCAAAAACACAGCATCATTGGGACCTGATAACATCCTAGGCTGCGTCCTACATGGGCTCAAATAAGAATTAGCATCATCACTAGGTACTCTTTTCAATCACAGTCTAAGCATTGGCTTCATCCCAGATGAATGGAAAACAGCCACCGTTATCCCCTTGCACAAAGGTAGTGTTTCTACTGACCCCAGGAACTACAGATCTATTAGCCTGACTTGCGTTATCTGCAAAGCCATAAAGAGAATCATCATGGACCTTATCAACAAAGATATATGTAATCTCCAAACACTAGATCCTAGCCAATTTGAATTTGTCAAGGGAAGATCATACTTGTTAAACCTGGTGGACTTCTTCGAGACGGTCACCAGGCCCCTGGATAAGGGAAAATCTGTGCATACAGCCTAGCCAAGGCATTTGACACTATCCCTCACTCAGGCATCATTTACAAACTCCCCCTGCTAGATATCAACCCTTATATCATCGGTGGGTTGCAAACTGGCTCACTGATAGAACTCATACAGTCAAAACAGGGGACTCCACCTCCAACAACAGACCTGTTACCAGTGGCATTCAACAAGGATCAGTCCTGGGACCTCTTTTGTTTAGAATTTATTTCTCCAAAGTACAAGCTAAAACCAAGGGAATCCGCGGTGGTGGTGCTGCAGTAGCGTTGTCGCCTCACAGTCAGACGCTATCCGGTTCGATTCTCAGCAAGAGCGTCTTCTGTGTGGAGACATGCATGAATGGGCATACCTTCGTTGAAGGTTGTGCATCAGGGCTGGTAACTCGGCACATAAAAATCAACTACCAATCATTAGCAGACCGGAGTTCCGCTGTGGCAACCCCTAACCAGGAAAAGCCGAAAGACACAACAACAAGCTAAAACCAAGGGACTATGGCTAGCAAAGTTTGCTGATGACTGCAAACTGGGTACAGTCATAGAGCCTCCAAATGATGTCATTATCTTTCAAGAAAGTCTTACGCAAACAAATGACTAGTGCCAAAGTCATGGCCTCAAACTCAGTGCAAAAAATGTATGATCATCCCTTTCGGTAAGAGCGATGTTCCTGCAAATTAACACGTCAATGACAATACCCTAAGTACACACTCAGTGATGAGAGATCTGGGCAACCTTGCCTTTGATCAACATGTTTCCACAGTGGTAAGAAGGGCATTCTATATGGCTCATCTCATAAGTAAGGGCATTGCCTCGAGAAAAGGAGAAATTATCACCTCGATAATTAGGCCAGTAATTGAGTACAGTACCCTTTTGGCGTGTACCTTTCAAAGCACCTGCACCAATGGGAGAGTCCACAAAGGTTCCTCACAAGAAAAATTCAAGGTCTTCAGCAGCTATCCTATGTGGATTGACTGAAATCACTGTCACTTTATTCTTTTTCATACAGACTACTCAAGAGGTGATCTCCTCCTTACATATAAAGTGATCTCTGACCCTGCTTTATTGGAAATGCTGCACATCTGCAAGTCAAATGGCACATGGGTTACTCTCACTCTAAGGACCTAAACCTGCTGAAGGGACAGATTTGTCTTCCACAGGTTACCACACCTTTGGAACAGACTTCTACTTCATGTCAAACAGAGCATCTCACTGGCCCTCTTCAAACACAATCTGGACAACTGGATGGGTAACCATAAATTCACCCCGGGGGTTCCACCTGTGTCCCTCTTGCACAGGGACATTAGGTGCTGATTGTGGTAACAAGGGTAAATTTGGCTAGGCTTGTAAGAGCCCTCGGGCCATGAGCCTAGTAACGTCCTATGATCATATGAAATTGTGCTAAATAAATAATTCCCTGGATTTAACCAGGTTCAACAGTTGCAGTTGTGTTTGTTAGTGATGTGTGCTGTCAAGATCCTTTGAAAAAGAGGTAGGTTTTTGTAGTTTGTCTGGTAGGGTTTTCCATGCTACAAGGGAAGTTTTGTAGAAGGCTCTTTGTAGCTGTAGGGTCATTTCACTTCTTAGGTTATATTGGAGACTTCTGACTAGTAGTATGTATTTTTTAAGGTTGGCAGTAGCGTTCTGCTATTATTATTATTATTATTATTATTATTAGAGTGTTTAGTAAAAGTTTGCTCTTGCCTCAACTGGTACCTTTAGTTTTTTGTATGTTGTCACAGTGATGAATGAATATGAATCTGAGTATTTAGTTATTAGATATTTGAAGGGCACCAATAGTTTGCTGGGAATTTACACAGATTAGTAGAAGACCATACTTAGATATGGAATTGAGGACATTTGTGGCAATTGATGCTTGAGCGTCAATAGCAGGCTGGAGGGAAATTCCATAGGATGTTTTTTGTTGCTCTAGAACTTTGCCACCCACTTGTTCTACAAGTCTGCCAAAGGCTAGCCTTTTATCTAACTTAATCCCAAGATACCTTTGTTGGTCACTTGATGCTATGGATCTTCCTTCTGGATCCTTAATGTTTAGAGGCTGAGCTTACTCAAGTCTCTTCTGAATTCACGTACACCTTCCATACATTCTTCTGATTTTTACCTGTGGAAGAAAATCTGTTACCCACTCTTTCCATCTCGAAACAATTGTAAACTAATTCTTGTTGACACAAATGTATCTCTGCAATTATCAACATCTTTCTGCATTATTAGAGAATATTCTTCACAGCTAATTTCATGATGCTAAAAAGAGAAATCTGCATGGAGATATCCACCACTGTTAATTTTTGAAATGAGTATGAGTTATATATATTCCAACATGAATGCAGCCCTGTTTGTTATTTGTATGATTCAATAGCTCTTTCTTGAATCTAAGTGATGTTTCCACACACATTTATCGCTGTTAGTGGTATAATGAAATGAGAAAGAAACACTGTATACAAGATATTGCAATGTGAATGCGACCCTGTGCATTGTATGTAAATGTGTATTTTATTTTACTCCCTTTGACTTAGCAGAGGTGTTAATAATGTCCCTTTTCCTGTCTAGACAAACCTTGTCTCTAGTTTTATTTTGTGTTTTTAGATAGCTTCTTAACCATTTTTCATTAGACATAATTTGTTTTATAGGGAAAATATATTATCTTGTGTGGATAATAGTATATTGTTGCAGTTTGAGAGTGCTATTTTTTTATATGAAGGTTGTATGTCTGTTTCCAGCTGTGAGTTTACTGACTTTGGGAATGGTGCATGCTAGTATGAGTCTATGAGATATCCCCCCCCCCTTTAAATTTCTATACTGTAAGAAATGGACAATGGTCACTCATTGCAGGTGGGAAAATTTGTAGGACTTACAGGTTTATTTTTGAATAGGGAGCGTAATTTCTTAATGAAGTAAATAAGGGTTGATATTTCTCCTTTGGTTGTTAACTTGAGGCAGTCTTTCAGAAGTTACATTATCTCCAACTTTTATGCAGGATCTTTTTTTCTGGGTTACTGCATAGGAAGGTACTTTTTTTCTGCCAATTAAGTCCATAACAAGCTGGGAGCATCCTTTCTGATTTTCTCTGTGTGACCTAGATGGAGATTATCACAGAGTCCTGGATGGATGACAGATGTGGTCCTCATTTAACACTATTCCTTCCTTCAGGTCTCCATGTCATTCTCAACCTTAGGTAGGGTAGTATTGACAGTAGTGTGGGCATTTTTTCCACTCTGGAGCTGCTCCAGATGAATGCTGGAAGTTCCAACACCTTTCACTTTTCCTCAGTGCAAGAGTGAATTGTTGATTTCTCCTAGTATGTCACCCATCCGATTACCTGTAAGCATGTTTGCAATAGTTCTCTGAGCTCCTCAATGACATCTTACTGCATGAATGCCTTATTTGAATGGTCTTAGAATATTTCAGCATCTGGGTCAATGATGAGTCTAATGAATTTGTCATGGAACTTCTCTGCCTTTTAGAAGGTTTTGACTTCACTCTGAATATTAGCACTGCTATCCTTAAATTTGGACCCTTGGACTTTCTCATCCATGTAGATCTGGAGAGCAATGGTCTGGTGACTAAAACAGACATATGGTCCCATCATCACCTGGTACACTTCAATATGGGTCTATCACTCAATGTAGCTCAGTGCTGATGTGATCCATTGGAGACATTTGCAGTATACTCATAGTGACACATGTACTCCTATAAAGGATCAGCCCTAAATAAAGTCAAATAAAGTCAAGGCTGATAACCTGTAGTTGCTAGCTGCTGTAAATAGTACTACAATAAGCTTGTAGATGAGACTCTGTATATTATCAGTATAGTCTGAGTGCATTCCAGACCTTCTGTTTGATATGAGCCATCATTTAACTGTGAGTACCACCCTGTGTAGAGACTAGGATGGTGGTTGGAGTGAAAATAATGGAAGGCATACCTTCTCAAAGACAATTTATTTATTTTATTTATTTTACATTTGTTGATAGGGTTAATCCGACTGAGCTAAATAGCCCTTTTTCAGCGGAGGCCCGGAGAGAAAATCTCCAACAGATAAAATGAAAAAAAAATAAGCATAAGCAAATAACAGTATAAGCAGAAGAATACAAAAAAAACTTGAATGTAAACAATAACAAAATAATAAAAGTAAATCAGTAATGTAGAAATATAACAATAATTGGCAGTAGGCATACAGTACGAATTAACATCACAATAATTAACAGTAGACTCACTCATCTAAGTCATTGAATGAGAGTAATAAAGAGCATGAAGTTACCTCAGCAGAGTATAGCTGGTAGAACAGTTGGTAGAATTTACTTTGCTTAAAAAGCTTTAGTTTATTTTTATTATTTTCTTATTTAAATTTTATTTTTTTTATTTTATAAATTTTTTATTTTATTTTATTATTATTTTTATTATTTTATTATTTTTATTTTATTTTTAAGCTTTGCTTAAGGAGGGAGAATACAGTGGCAAGTCCCTTGGCTTTGCAGGTATCTTCTGGTAGCTGCTTTAAATTTGTTCAGTTTGCTTATAGGTTGGTACTAGGCTATCGGCCCTAGAGCCTATACAAGCTTAGCCATAACAATTCCCTGGATATTTCTTCCCACAATATTTACTTCCCTGGACCCCTGTCTAGCACGGTGACTGACGTGATCCCTGGGGTGAATTTCCTATCTTCCATTCAATCGTCAAGGTTCTTTTGAAGAGAGCCAAGGAGACGCTCTGCGTAACATGTATGGGGAGTCTCTGGGTCAGGAACCTATCCCTCCAGCATGTTTTGTTCATTGTAATGACAAGGTTTAGATCCCTGGAGCGTGTGGCTCTGAGGGATTGGGATTTCTTTAAGTGGAGCATGTCCAACAGCTCAGGGTTTGACATGGCCTTGTATGTTAAGCAGAGATTACCTCTGAGTAGACGATATGCCACAGAGTATAGCTGGAATTTTTTTAGATGGTCAGCATAGGGCATCTGCTTTAGGCCTGTGATTCTTTTAGTGAGGTAATTCTGCAGCCTTTCCAGCTGTTGCAGATGTTTTGTGAGGTACATGCCAAACGGGGCGTAAGGACCCAGGCACATGTGCTGAAAAGTGACAGATCATTTACAGCAAAAGGATTATATTAAGTACTTAGAAATCTATTTGGCATAATAACCTTTGGCAAATATAGTTAATATGCTAAACTAAAGAATGACTAAAACAGGATTTTTGAAAGAAAAATGGTTGCTTTAGAGTTGGAGCAAAGGGTTCAAAACTTTCAACTATTTTGTGCTGGCTGCATCACAGTTTGTAATTCACTGGCTTCTGGCAGACATTCTAAATGACTTTTAAAATGCTGCCTGAAATATGTGCGACTTCCTTTGTCATGAAGGCAAAGCTCAGGCATCATGAGAGAAGCTTATGTTGTCAAAGAAGTGGAAGAGCTTGATCTAGACACTCATCTATATTCTACCAAGCAGTGAAGCTGTAAGCATAAAGATTGTGTACTTACCGAATATGTGCCTGTAGGAAACAAAGTAGGAAATGTTATTTAGTTTAACTGGTGTTAGCCTCATTTCATCAGAGTTGTGTGGCTCTCTTATGGCAAGAGACTGCACTATCCTTATGTGATGGAGTTCAGGGAAGTGAATAAAGATATCCTTGTTAAAATAAAGCAAGACTTAAGTTGTACTTTAAATGCTGATACACATGACTGGAAACTGATTTGCCAATTCTTGCTTGAAAATTTCTGCACAACTACTTCTATACTCTGCGAAGGTTAAAAACAATGCTCCCAGATGCTGGCATTCATTACTTGGAGATGTCATGAGGAGTACTGTGTTCATGGAAGCACTTTCTGGCAATGTTCTAGTATGAATATTTTTAAGGAAGACGTGTCAAGTGTTGAAGTGAGTTCTACAGAACAATACTGAAATCACCAAGATACCGGTGTTAGTGGATTGTGACAAATAAATATATAGTACACAAAGAAAATTGAGTGGCAAAGTGGCTGAGAAATCTATTACAAAGAAATTAAAATCAAGAGTGATCCAGACAGTAAAAGACGTAACTGATACCACTGATGAAATGGACCAAGGGGAAGGTGTCACTGTCAAAAAAACTTCCTGGATTAAACATATAGCTAGACAGTTACTGCTGTGAATGTGTAAGGAAACATTACAGCAATAAATTACATTCAGAAATAAAGGTAAGGAAAATAAAAACATTTCCAGTTGTATAACCATTTCTGTTTCTCTAGCATCATTTTGTTTATGTATTAAAATGTTATTGCCTCTAGCTAGGTTGGATTGATATATTTATACATTCATTTACTATTATTGCTTACAATGATGTTAACCAACGTCTACTAAACATTTAAGATATTCACTTGTTTTGCACAGAGTCTTATTAGACTCCAATTTAGTATAATTTAAGTCTGAATTATCTGTTGTTAATGTTGTTTTCAATTGTTTTCGATTAGCTAGATGATGGGGACAATGTCTCTGTAGCAGCACCCAATAAGAGAAGAGAACCCAAACGACAATCTGCTTTAGATAGGAATAGAAAATGTTAATCATCAAAGGTTGGAAGCTAATCAGTATGAAGTAGTCTTGCCTCTCTTTTTTTTTTTAATGTCAGTGATGGTTACATGACTAATTCATAAATGCGAAATGATAAAGGACTTTTTTCTTTAAAGAACCAAATGACAAACGTAGGAGAGAGATGCTTATTAAGCAGCATACTACCTAGAAATCTCACTTAACAAGGCAACTTTTTATCCACTGAGATTCCTATCGTATCAAACTATCTGGATATGGTACTGGTGAATAGGATATGCAACCAAGCCTTTCCTACTACTCTGAGATTGATTTCTTTCTCAAAGTATGAGGAAGTTACCGACTCTTTTGTAGCTAGGTTTAACAAGGCTTTATAACCCTTCCCCCACATCACCCACTGTGCTCCCAGTGTGCCTGGTACAAATGTCCCATAATTCTGCTAGGTTAAGTTTGATTATGCAAACTTTAATAAAGTAATGAATGTGTTTTTTTTACTGCACCCAACCTGCTATGGGCTGGAAACATATCTCCTTATTCACTTATTTTCCAGATTGTCCGATCTTAGATGAGGACATTTTTTTTTTTTTAATTCTTCATTAAAATAGACCTTGATCAATCCAGTCCTTGTTGATCCAGGCATAATAGAAATTGACTATCCAATCCCCACCTTTTCTTTTATAGATATAATTACTGAGAAAAGCAGTATGTGAGCAAGTGTTCCATTTAGTATTTCATCACCTTTTTGCTCCATGTCAGTCTGCTTTTCAGCCTAAGTGGTGCACTAAGACATCCCTTATTTGGGTTGTAAATGATCTATTAATGGCAGCAGATATGCAGTTATATTCCATCTTGGTTCTCATTAGTCTCTATGACATATGACACTGTGAAATTTAGTATCAGGGCTCATCATGAGAGGTATAATTGTGGTTTGAGTGGCTTGCCTTTTATATTTTTGGCCATACCCAAAGGGGAATTTCTGGAGTTAATTCTTCCAGTGCTTTCCTTCAGAGTACAACTACCTTAGTATTCTGTCTTGGCATCTCTGTTATTCACTGTGTACATGTTGCCACTTAAAGATATCTCAAAAAGAAGGCAATATATTCTTATCAATCATTGTTATCAACCCAAATGACACATAGACCACAAACTCAGTGTGCCACTCAACCACAGCCCATAAGGCATAACAACGTACACAACACTCTAGTCATAAGTGACTCTATAGTCAGGCACACTGATGTTCCACTCACCAGGCTAAACAAGAAGAAAGTAACTGTCAGCTGCCAGGATCCACCACATAACGCATGCACTCAAGTCACTCCACAACAAGTACAAATATGACACTGTCATTGTCCATGTTGGTGTGAATGATCTGAGACGTACCTCCCTGGACTACATGAAAAGAGACATGGAGGAGCTCTCCGATCTTGTAGCCCAGGCAGGTATGACCCTAGCCCTGAGTAGCATCCTGCCATCACCCAGAATGATGCCACAGTACAAGAACAAAATGATTGACTTCAACAATTGGCTAAGTTTCTGGTGTCATTCTAAGGGGATCCAGTATTTGTCTGCTTGGGATGACATGATCGACAGACCACAATGCTTTGCCAGAGATGGCCTGCACCTGTCGCCCTTGGGATTCTGGATACAGGCTAAGGCTCTTGCCACCTCTATAGTGCCTTTTTTAGGCAAGGTTCAAATGACAAATTCACCACCGTAACAGGTACAAGCGAGTAAAATCTGAGGGTAATGCTACTCAGTGCTAGAAGTCTAAACCTCAAAATGCACTCACTCGAGGCACTCCCTAAAATGGAGAACATCGACATCTGTGCAGTGACAGAGACTTGGTTCAAAGCTCCAAAGAGTACCCTTGCATTACCAGGCAATAATTCATACCACACCTTTTGGCCACCTAACCCGGAATGAAGCACTAAAGGTGGAGGCGTCGTGTCCATATTCATTAAGGATATCTACACCTCCAGGCTAGTTGCACAGCATAATGCATCCAGGATTATCCAAGTGCAACTAACTCTGGGCAAGACTGCAATCCAAATTGTAGCTTGCTACAGACCCCCCACCATGCCCCAGGATTCCCACTCCTCATTTCTTGATACACTGGAAAGTAATAGGGTACAAACTAACACCCTAATAATGGGCGATTTCAACTAACCCACCATTAACTGGGAAAACTACTCATGTACCAAATCTTTTGCTAAACGTTTTCGGGAATTCATAAATTCCAGTGCCTTGGATCAACTTATTCACACCCCCACCAGGGGCAGCAGTATCCTAGACCTGGTCATTACCAACATGGGCAACCAGTGTTTCACACCAGAGGTCAATTCCTCATTGGTCAGATCCGACCACAAGCTAATCACCCTAGAGATCCACATCCCGCCCCCACCCCCAGTTAGGGAAACCACCGTAAAAAACTTCTCCAAAGCCAACTTCACACTTCTTAAGACAGAAGTGGCAAACTTCATGACACCCATGCAGATGGACAATAGAGGTACGACTGCTGAATCCTACACAAATGCACTTTATAAGCACTTACACAAGTGCATGGATCATGCTATCCCTAATAGAACCAAGATGCTATCCTCCAAAAAATGGAAGCCAATCTGGTGGTCCTCTGCCATAAACAAACTCTACAACAGAAGAAAGAAAATGTTGCAGAAAAGAGTAAAATCCCATGACTGGAGGAACTCCCTGGTCAACCTCAGTAAAAAGCTGAGATCCCTCATAAAATCCTCCAATGCTAGTTACAAAAACAAAATTGCCACTGACTCTATAGACAACCACAAAGCATTCTATAGCTATGTCAGGAATCTCGGTGGAAACACTCATATCTGCTCTGAGTTACAGCACAATGGCACTAAATATACAGAACCGACTGATATTTCCAACATCCTGGCAGATAAGTTCAGTGCTAACTTTATCCCCCTCTCACCCCCTAGAGGGCCCATCTCTATACCGGAAGAATGCAAAGTTCCTGTAATCACAGCTGCACAGGTAAAAAAACTCACTCTCCAAAGCCAAGAACACAGCATCCATGGGACCTGACAATATCCCAGGCTGCATTCTACATGAACTACAGAATGAACTGGCACCCTACCTAAGTACCATGTTCAATCATAGCCTCACCTCAGGCTTTGTGCCCACTGAACGGCGCACCGCGATGGTTATCCCACTCCACAAAGGGGGAGCCACGATGGACCCCAGGAACTACTGCCCCATTAGCCTGAAGAACCTGGTCTGCAAGGCCATGGAATGTATCATCATGGAACTCATAAACAAAGACATTGGTAATCTCCAAACTCTGGACCCTACCCAGTTTGGATTTGTAAAAGGCAGATCATGTCTCCTAAGTCTGAATGACTTCTTTGAAACAGTCACCAAAGCCATAGATGAGGGTAAGGTGGTTCACACAGCTTATCTACATCTTGCCAAGGCTTTCGACACCACCCCCCACTCTGGAATTATAGATAAGCTCACTAAACTAGGTATAAATCCCTATGTCACAAGATGGGTTGCCAACTGGCTCTTGGACAGAACCCACACTGTGAAAGTAGCAGACTCCAAATCCAACTTCAGACCAGTGACAAGTGGAGTACCACAGGGTTCAGACCTGGGTCCTCTCCTGTTTGTATCTACTTCTCTGAAGTACAGGCTAACACTGAACGTCTTTGGCTAACAAAGTTTGCAGATGACTGCAAACTAGGAGCCATAATCAAAACTCCTAACGATGTGGACATACTACAAAAGGGCCTCACTGAGACAGATGCCTGGTGTCAAAGCCATGGCCTGAAGTGCAATGCCAAAAAGTGTATTGTCATCCCCTTTGGTAAAAACTCTGTACCCATGCACTATCACATAGCTGGTAATCTACTTAACGCTGAAAATGTGATGAGACTTTGGTCACAGGTGGACTGTAGTCTCTCCTTTGATAATCAGATCACCACAGTGGTCAGGAAATCCTTCTATGTGGCTCACCACATCAAAAAAGGTTTCTCATCCAGAAAAAAAGAGGTCATTGTTCCCCTCTACTCATCACTCATTAGACCCATTATAGAGTACAATGCCCTTTTTGGTATGTACCTCACAAGACATCTACAACAACTGGAAAGGCCACAGATTCACCTCACAAAGAGGATTACTGGCCTCAAACAGATGCCCTATGCAGGCCGTCTAAAAAAAACTCCAGCTTTACTCCGTCGCATATCACCTACTCAGAGGCAGTCTCTGCCTAACATACAAAGCTATGTCAAACCCAGAGCTGTTGGACATGCTCCACTTAAAGAAATCCCAATCCCTCCAAGCTACACGCTCTAGGGACCTAAACCTTGTCACCACAATAAACAGAACATGCTGGAGGGATAGATTCCTGTCCCAGAGACTTCCCATACTCTGGAACAGATTACCTATCTGTCAAACAGAGCTCCTCATTAGCACTCTTCAAGAAAAATCTTGATGACTGGATGGGAAATAGGAAATTCACCCCAGGGATCACTTCTGTGGCTCTGCTCGACAGGAGCACAGGAGAATAATTTTCTTGGGTGGCGAAAGCCAGGGTACATTTTTCACTAGGCTTATATTGGCCCTAGGGCCAGTAGCCTAGTGCCTACCTATGAACCTATAAGATGATATAGAACTCAACTTCCTCAGTACTCAAGAGTTTTTAACACATTTTGCTGCCTTTAAATACTGTATGGAGTTCAGCTGATGGCAAAATGTCAACCTAACCTCAACCTTACTAACAATGAGGAAATTCTAATTCAAGCCATCATCCCTGCATTGAATCTCCTCTCATCTTCCTTAATTATATACTGGGAGGAAGAGACTGGAATATGTGTCACATCTTCATTATCTGGGGGTGCTTGTTAATGACAAGCCAATGCCTAAAGACCATTTGCCTCTGTCAAGACATCTTGTTCCAGCTTAAAAATCTTGTCCAGATCAGGCAGTTGATACCATTATCCAACATAGTGATGGTGACGATGATTCATGTCCTGGAGTTATCTTAATTGGACTATTGCAACACACTACTTTATGGATGGTGAACTTGCTTGACTTATAATAAGTGTAGAATTCAGGCAAGGGTCTTAGTCTAAACATCATGCAAATGCCATACAACACCTGTCTTATTGGAGCTGTACAGGCTATTGATTGCAGCAGGGTGTGTCTGTAAGATCTTTACACTTACCTTCTGAGCCCTGCATTACCTGCACTCTCCCTAGTTGAAAAGTTGCTGGTTCCCTGTATCTGAGCAAGGCACCTTGGGTTTTCAAGTAAGGAGCTGATGACTTTTCCAAAGGTTTGCCCTGAGTTTTCTGGTAGGTCACCTTTTGGCTTGATATACTTGGAATTGCATATCTTCCATGGTTTGGGTGTGTGGATCTGAGGTTAATGTAATACGTCCCTAAGTATCACCCGTTTGAAAGGTTCTGTCTAAATCACATAGAGTGAATATTTCGCTTTTACTTTTTGTATTACATTTTAATTATTTAGTTATTTATTTTTCCTTCTTGAACTTTTTTAAATCTGCCTTTTTTAAAAACACTGTTCGTATTTTGTCTTCTTCTAAAATGTAATAGCCTTACGTGTATAGGCATTCAAACATACTAATACATAGATTGTGTGATTTGTACTTGAATTAAAGAATATGTACCTGACAAAAATCACTGTAAGAATAACCACTGTGCTCTCTGGGCACATTGCTGTACATGATTACAAAGTTTTATTTACATTCTTGATGCTTAAAAGCCCTTAGCATGTGAGTATGAAAAATGTTTATTCAGATTTAGTATAAATGAAATGTTTTTAAAGCTCATATTGATGGCTCTGTAGGTTAATGATTAAAACTTCAAGAAGCCTTTGTAGTTATGAACTGCATGTGAAATTCATTTTTTTTTGTATCTGAATTTTTCTTTTGAATGATAAAATTAGAAAATGAAAACTAACATTATGGACCATAGTCAGAAAAGCTGTGCTATTGCAGAGACTTTGTATCACTGATGTTCAAAGCCCCATCTGAATCATAAAACCCTTCTCATTCGATAGAGCAGGAATGAGCAAGTCTCCTTGCATAATTCCACTCCACTGCGTCCCAATAATTTGCCCTTGTGATAAAACCTGGCAGTAGTACATTATGCTCTGGGATCCCTGGTGTAAACACTGGTGTAATAGCCATGATTGTAACCATCCCACTCCATCTCCTCTGCTGCATCTCCACTGCACAGCACGGAAATCCCTACCAGCAGCAGAGTCCCATACAATACAGACAAAGTTGCTATTTCTCACTACAATGCTCTGCCTCCCAATGATGCAGGTGAGCCCTCACCAGTGAGAGCTCACACAGCACCATGTCCAGCTACTATGATAATATAGTTAATAATCCCAGCTCTGTATGCATATCATATGAGTGTAATTCATTGTTGATTCACAGTCATTCATGCTGGTGGTGTACAGTGCTACTATGTAAAGTACTTGAATACTGCATAGCATACATTGTTAAGTAGCTACTGTGCATGCTTGATAGGACAACCAATACAGTAAGCAACAACCTTAGTGGATAACAGTGGGTAGTGTTACCAGGCTATATAGAGCTACCTCCAGTCCTGATCGTATGTGACTGGTACACATTAGGATTCCAGGACTCCTGTTTGACATTTTAGAAAATGGAACATTGACTGCACACCTCCAAAGAGTACCATAATCCATTTCTTTGAATCTCTGTTTAATGTGGTAGTGAACTGAAGATAATGTATAAAATGTTATTATGATTCTGTGCACTATTTTTGTGAATACCAGGGCCTGATTCAGTTACTTTTTTATTTTACATTCTCTTCTGTATTCTTGAGAACATCAGTGAAAACAGTTTTACGTAGGCTAGCCTACTTACCTGGTCAACAAATAAATGAATAAATGAGATAAAATAAGATATAAATATGAATAGCACCGGGTACAGATGTTACTGAAAGAAGAACAAACAAAATAATCAAGATATTAAACTGCAAAGCCCCCATATCAAAGCAAGGAATACAATAAAAAAGGATACACAATAAAAACTTACTGCAATTCCATACCCAAACTTTGCCCGTCAGGTTTCACTGATGTAGTACATTCCAACCTTAAGTTTCACCTTCACCCAGCCATGCTATGAATAATTGCTTTCAAGCAAGCTTCTCTCCCCCTCATCTTGGAAAACACTGTCTGCAATTGTCATGTTACAGAATGATCCCTTTCTTACTAATTGCAACACTACGGTCATCTGAGCCAATGCATATTCATGGACAACATAATTTATAGAAAGTTGCTGCAGATTTTGTCCTTAATAAATGAACATTTAGCATGCACATATGTTCCATTTAGTAATGTGCTCCCTATAATTTTCAAATACTGGCTGATATAACAAGTACGTGTTGTACTAATGGATACATTTTCTTACTATTTACCCATTAACTACCTTTTACATGATAACATTAGTTATCCAAACTAGCATTCAATGTTCCACACATTAAAACTTTTTTATACTTTCCTTCTAACACAAAACCTAAATAAATACACTGAAACGTAAATGCAAATTCATTATGCCAAAAATAAATTATATTAAAATACAGAACATAACAGTGACATGTCATCATACCAGGTGATCTCTGTTGAGGTCTTCTGACATGTTTTACTGTTAGGATTTTGTCTTCAGCTTGGCAAGCTCTAAGTTTTCGTTTAATGTCTATACTCACAAATATGAGAAACTCCAGCTAGTACACGTCATGACATCATGAGCCAGGGTAGGAGGGTACACTATGTGCTTGTACTTCTCAGCCTGACACCCCCATATGCTAACCTTCCATATCTTGAAGCTAAAAATATGAAAGTGTAAGATCATATACTTTCCCAACATTTAGGAAGAGGCATCTAAAGAAGCTGGAGGGAGATGTCTCGTAAAAAAGGACAATGGCAAGAGAGGAAAAGGAGCCACAGTTAAAGTTACGCTCGCAAATCACCTAATGTAATGAGTGCTTATTGCTGTGTGTTATTTCAGATAAGTTATGTCTGACTCTAGAAGCCTTCTGCAGTGGACTGAGGTTGGGGGAAAAAAACAAAGCAGTAAGAAACCTAAGTCTTCCTGAGAAGTCACAGCCAGAAAAGACAAACATCATGGTCTCAAAAGAGGCCCAGCTTTGATATGATACTACTGGACTTCCAGATGTGTAATAGTACTGACAGAATAGGGACTGTTGAAGCTGTATACATGAGGCATAGATTGCCAGTCAGTAGCCTGTATGATACAGAGAAGAGGGATGAGGCTTTGGGATGGTCTGCATAGTTTTTACAATTCTGGCCTTTGATTTTTAATGAAAAAGCATTGTGGTCATTCTGGTTGTGGCAAATGTTTAGACAGGTACATACAGAAAAGGCATTATATATTGTGCCTTTCCTAATGAGTGCTACGTACAGTAGATTGGTTACGGTCCTGGATATGGATGCAATACCTTTAGATACCAGTTGTACATAGCCAGATTTAGGTACCAGTGAACCCAGCAGTCGCTGGTGGCCCCCAACCACAGCAAGTTACCTTATCCTGATATTTTGCTACATGTCTGTCAAACCAACAAAAGCTAGTATAGCATTCTTGTATACTCAATAAACCACATGGATAACTCTTATTTATACCTCCTACAAAATTCAAAGATATTTTTGGTTGTAGTAAGTGTTTTATCAAGTAACAGGCATCAAAATTCTGTTAAATATTTTACCACTGACATAATGCCGGTGGGCTTAGTTAAATCCTGCTGTTGGACATTTTCTCCACTTGCTATAGCCGTGGCTGCAGGGGGCCCCCATTAATCATCCTTGACTGTGTGGGGGCCCCACAAAAGCTGCTGCAGGTTGGGGAAAAATAAGAAAGAAAAATGTATTAATTTACTAATTATGCTCTTATGACCCTGTTAGGATGAAGTTGATAATGAACATGAGCAAGGTATGCCCTAGAGAGATCAGCAGCCCAGAGTGACTTATCTTGGTGCAAATTTTGGATTTTAAGAAGAGCTGATACTTCTGATAATCAGGGATGGTTTTCTCTTTTAGGGAGTTTTATAAATACTAGCATAACACCAGATAGTATAACTCTCAATTCCTTTACTTAAGAATTCAGTGCAATCCCAAAAATAATAGAATAAAGTCTCAGAATCAGGACTACATTTTAAATATTACTCTAATGCACTTAAAATTTTAATAGAATAACACCTTTTGCATCAACACGTATTTTTGGACCATAAGTATAAAACTCAGATGTCTGGATTGACTGTTTGTAATCCTGAATGATTTACCAGCAAATCAAACTTTTTGCGAAGGAGAAAGCAAATGTATGAACAAAATCAGGGAATGTCTGTGAAATCAGGGACAGTGACAGGTATGCATTACTGCCCAATGAGATAAATAAGTGACTTACCCTGCTGCTGTCTGACAACTACTAAACAGCAGTCACTGATTTGGTGTGGCAGTGTCAGTGTTGGACACTGTATTGTTATTTGCTGAAATAACTACAAAACTAGGAATGCTATGGCCTATGCTTGTGTGTATGTAAAAACTATCACTGATTTTTGTATGTGCATGTTCCCAATAATGCCAGGATACATACATTATTCTTCTGTGTATTAGTAAAAAAAATGTACTTAAGTAATTATATTCCAAAAGTAAGACATAAGATATATCACAGAAAATTCAGACATTTAGATCTTCTTGGAGTCTGGTGGCCCCCACTCAGCAGACTGTATAAATGGATACTGGGGGCTTCCTTAATCATCCTTGACTCTGTGGGGACCCCCACAAAAGCTATTGCTGATTGAAGAAAATAAGGACAAAAAATGTATCAATTTTCTGATTGAGCTGTTTAACTTGAACAATGCTGAGATGTGAACCTTTTAGGATAAAGCTAATAGCCACTGGTTTCAACCACAGGCATTCTAAAACCAGCCCTGCTCAAATGTGTGTGTGTACAGAAAGCTGCTGGGAATCTGGGGATTGTGTGGTTATTACAACTTTAATTTTCATCAAGGTCAAACCTTAGAGGTGTGCACGTGAAGTCATTGTAGCTTGTGATTGAGCTGAGGACAGTGTGGTTATTGTTTATTTACTTTTCTCACAGACCTCAGAGGTGTAGAAAGAAGGTTACTATAGCTTGTGTAGGGGTGGTGTACTGTCTAGGAGCAAGAAATTAGAATATATTACTGAACTCATACTCACGATCACACATAAGGCACATATACATGGGGCTGACTTTGAGGGTTGGGGTCAGGAAGCATGCTATGTATACATATATCAGCAGTCACTTGAAATATATGGCTAAGGCAATTTAAACCTCTGCTTAGTCTAACACCAGAGGGATGTATAGGCAGTGACTGTCTTTTGTGTGTGTGTGTGTGGGGGGGGGGGGGTTAGGGAAGGAGACAGTATTCCCAGATAAGACCTATGTATTTCCACAACTGGCTTGTTAGTTTATTGTGAGCTACTATTTTGTCAGCTTTGAACATTAAGCCTTAGGCACGACTTATGGCTTCCTTGAAAGAAAAAATAAGACTGAAATTCTTTTCTTGTTCATGATTTTTGTTTAGGCCACCATTGAAGTAAAATGCTGAGGAAATGCTCTAAAATGCATCCCAGGGCGCATATATAACCCCTATGGCTTTGGCGGCACCTGCTTAATTGAGTTATTTCCTAAATGGTTATTACTTTGCTATCTTGGTCAGGAAAGGAGTGCTGAAAGAATGCAAAAAAATAAAGCTGAACAGCAACAGTGAATTTCTTTCCTTAATAATAATTTTTGTTCACGCCATTACTGGATGAAAAGGTTGTGTGAAAAAAAAAAAAAAAAAAAAAAACCTTTAAAATGCACTTCAGAGCATATAGAAAGTTATGGCTTCTTGAAAAAGCTGAGAGTAAGTCAAAATGTGAGAAAAGGAAGAAAAAAGTAATGTGCATGGTATGGGGAGCCCAAAAGGGGGTGGTGCATCAGAGGAGAGGACTGGAGGGTGTGCGGGGGGTGTTTCTAACAGTAGGCCTAGTCATGACTTCATTTAAGTCCAGACCTGTACATATAGTTGTTGTAATGTATCATTGTTGCAACTAAATGCCATTAACTCAATGCCAAAAAGTGCATTGTCATTCCCTTTGGGAAAAATTCGATCCCCATGAACTCCCACATAGGCAGTAGTCCAGTAAACACCGAAGGTGTGATAAGAGACCTTGGGACACAGAGTGACAGCAACCTCTCCTTTGATAAACACATTAGCACTGTAGTCAGAAAGTCCTTCTATGTGCCACATCTCATTACAAAAGGTATCTCAGCCAGGAAGAAAGAGGTCATAATCCCTATCTACTCATCCCTCATTAGACCTATTATAAAATACAATGCCTCATTTGGTATGTACCTCACTAGACACCTACAACAACTGGAAAGGTCACAAAAATACCTCACTAAGAGGATCTTAGGCCTTAGACACATGCCCTATATGGACAGACTCAAAAACCTCCAGCAATACTCTGTCACTTATCGCCTACTTAGAGGCGTTCTCTGTTTGACCTACAAAGCCATGTCTGACCCAGAGCTGCTAGATATGCTACACCTAATAAAATCCCAATCCCTCCATGCCACATCTTCCAGGGACTTAAACCTCTGTACCACAATAAACAGAACATGCTGGAGGGACAGGTTCCTAACCCAGAGACTTCCCATACTCTGGAACAAACTTCCCATTCACGTCAAGCAGAGCACTTCACTGGCCCTCTTTAAGAGAAATCTTGACGAGTGGATGGGCAATAGGAAGTTCACCCTGGGGATTATTTCAGTGGCTTTACTTGACAGCGGCACTGGGAACTAACTTTGGGTGGCATGATGCCAGGGAATGTTCTTGGGCTAGGCTTATATAGGCTCCAGGGTCATTAGCCTAGTACACGCCTATGAACTGTAAGTGGCCCCTTTGTTAGACAGGTCAACAAAGTGTGGTATATAGGCCTGTTGTAATGTAACAGCTTGTAGCTAAGGTATGTCTGTGCGTACTTGCAGCACAAACTAAAAGGTTTCTTAGGAGGTGTGGCATTGACAGGATGATACTTATACTGGAAGTGCCTAGGGGCCCCCAACTTGACTTTTACTGGGGGCCCCAAAAATGCTAACACTGGCCCTGCAGTTGTATGAGGAAAAAGGACTTCCTTATCACAGTGCATATGTAGTGATCAAAGGACAAATTGTTGACATAGGTTCCCAGAAACATAACTATGGGATCAGTGTTCAGAGGTGTGATGTCAATGTGATAGTTACAAGGGAAGTTTTTCAGAAGGATATAATTAAACACTTTTTGGCATTTAGTTTTAGTCCATGGTTTTGACACTTGCAACTTCTTCAAAATAGGCCATCTTGGAGGATACTGGTGTCCTCTGTGGAGTTTATGATGGCACCAAGTTTGCAGTCAGCCACAAAACCTTAACATTAGCTTTGACCTCCGATAAGTAAATGCCAAGGAGGAGCGGCCCAAGGACTAAACCCTGGGGTACACTGCTAATGGTAGGTTTTTTTTGGAGGAGGTAGAGCCACCCATACTAACTTTCTGGGTTTAATTTGTGATCCAGTTTGCTATCCAATGAGTTACATGGAGATTAACATTTAACAGGGAGAATAGGATGGTGTCGAATATGCAATGTGCACTGTTTTGCTCTTGTCCATTGCTTCAGTAACTTTTTCAAAGAAATCAGCCAGGTTAAGGAGGCAAGACCTGCCTTTAACAAATCCAAAATAAGTTGGATTGAGAATCTGTAGATTACTTGTATCCGTATTTATTAATTCCATAATAATCCTTTCCAAGGCCTTACTGAAGAGACTGGTTAGATTTATGTGTCTGTAATTACACAGGTCCATTTAAACTCTACCTTTATGTAAGGGAATAACTGTTGCTGTCCTCCATTTATCCAGCACAAAGCCTGCTTTGACGCTGATATTGAATAGTTTCTGTTGGGAATCAATAAGTCATGTTTTAGGCTCAACACTAGGCAGACTGGTATGTTATCTGGCCTCCTAGATGTAGTGCTCATGGGCTTAGATAACACCTAAATCTTCATGAATGGGGAAATCAGTGACCATATTACCAATGCCTAAATATTCACAGTAGGGACATTTTTGAAGCAAATACTAAATGCAAACGTACATCTAATGAAATAATATTTAACATCTTTCAGTGGGTGGTTCAATCAATACCTGATAGTTGAATACAATACAGTTCTTAGTATACCTGGAAAAGGCTTGTAAGCCCTTAGTTTCCCAGAGTAAAAGAGTTAAAAGTATTGGTCTGTCTTTTGAAATCATGTATCCAATTTGAGTAAAATTTAACTAGGCTGTATATGTTCAAGGTATAAAGGATTCTGTTTGCTTTGGATTCTGCCCCTACAAAGTATAAATGAGATCAGTGGACTGATTTAAAACAGTTCTGGCATCTGTTTTTGAAGGAAATGAAGGTAAGTCTGCAGGGATACCTATTCCTTATGAAACAGGGTTCCTTATAGATAAGGGCCTGCAAACCAGAAATCCTATGAGCATAGGTGATGACCACTATGAAACATGACGTTCAACATATAACTTTGAATCTGTGAAACTTGCCATTTGGAATGAAGGACAGGCGTGCCTGTCTATCACGCATTTCAAGTCCCAGAGAGAAGAAAGGTTCTTCATCTAATGATGCAGAACCCTTTAAGGAGCTACATGAAGCATTGGTACTGAAAAACATTTCTGCCACCCATAGTGTCATGATAAGAAAAGATGCCTAAGACAAGCTAGTTGACTATGGAATAACTGAGAACCAAGTTTTACAACTGTCTGAGGTAAGTCAGGATTACCTGCAAACTGACTTGCTGAGGCAGCACGGGATGCCTTTCCTCCTACATGGAGAATGTTGCCTACTTAACAGAGTATTATCTGATGACTGGAAGGCTTTCCTGTGGCTTTGACATTCTCCAAGAATCAAGCTGAAAAGTTTGGTATCAATACAGGATCTAAACAAGAAGCCATGGCCTGAGACTGATTTACATGATACCCCATCTGAGTTGGACTTAGTTGTACTAAGATAGTTTTCTGTAAGGATATACTTGACAGCCTGAAAAATACTCTTCTGAATTACAGGGCAGTGAATACTGTGAAATTTTCAGAGAGTTAGTCTTAGATGGAATATAGAAGAATCATCTCTGTATTGAAAGGAAACACACCCACTATTATCTCCACTTTGGCCTGCTGAAATGAGAACAAGGGAGCACTGTGTGATGAAAAGGTCAAACTTCATGGTAATGCCACACTCCTAGCAGATCCTTACTAAACAGGATTCCTAAAGCCTCAGTTCCAGTACAGGGCTGGAGATGTGACTGAGACAGTCCATCGTTCTCTTATCCTGGGATCTGAACAGCTGTGAGAGAAAGGTTCTTCTGTCTGTGGCCTTCTGCAGAACTGCATCATTTCATCTACACAGAGGCTGTGAATACCTACCATCCTGCTTCTTCATATACCACACCATGACTTGTTAACTGAAGCAGGAGTCGATCTGGCTTCAAATCACCTTCCAAAGCTTTTAGGGTGAAAACCGTGCCCTAAACTCCAAATAGTTTATGCAAAGTCTTCACTCCTGAGCATTCTGCTTTCCAACAAGACCCATATAAGCTCCCAAACCATTTATCAAGGTGATAATCAAATGGATCTGTGATGTGTTGTACTGCCACAAGACGAAAGTGCTTAGATCATGTTTTAAGTTTTATGAACTTTTAAAGAGTGATCAATAAAATTTGGATTTTTGATGTTTCAAGGTATGCATTGTGCTGTGGAGTTATTTAAGGGCTATCATTCTCACAGCCTAGTTCAGAGATCATTTCCTTTGGTGGTTAGTAAGATTTGAGAAAAGTTTAATAAGAGTAATGAGATATGTGTTATAGCATGAGAACTATGCCCAAAGTGAAATTATAGATTTGCTAGATATATATGTTAGAAATATGTATACTGCAGGAAGATGTGATGAGGAGACTGAATAGGATATAAGGCAATTTGGGAAAGAAGCTTTAGATAGTTTAGAAAAGATTATAAATATACACAAATTACAAAAGGAATTAAAACAGATTAATGTGGCATCACTACCAGGATTAGAAGGCTTCAATTATAAAATGTATAAATGCCTGGGGAAAAAAGTATTTGTAAACATTCTGAGTGAGTGAGGAGATTTGTATTTATCTGTGAATGACATTTGTGAAGGTGTAATAAAAACTGTCTGGAAAAAATTAGTCAAAAGATATTTATCACTTGATACCAATAGCTCTGAATACTATGAACTACGACCCGTTAAAGCAAATTAATATAAAAGAGATTTGATAAATGTTTAAAATAAGTCATGGTGGAAGGATTATATGGGATTAATAAAAGGCAAAGTCAAGAAGTATTGTAGTTAGCAAAAAAGGTAATAAGTGTGTTTGATATGTAGATGGAGGCTAAAATAACATATGGGACATGACTAAAACTTTTGATATAGTAGAACATAGTCAGTTATGGAAGGTAATGCAGTTTTTGGAGTTAATGGAAAAGTCCTACAATTATATACTGCACATGAAAAAATAAGGACAGAATATTATTAAATAGAATGTTAAGTGAAAGACTTGATATCAGAAGCGGGGGTCCAGCAAAGGTGTTCAGTTTGCTATCTTAATGAATGCTATATCAAAGCAAATGAAAAAAGAATTTAAGCAAAGAAATGACTGTGAGATTCCAGTTATGATTTCTTACACAAATGATGTAGTGTGAATTGCAAAAAAAGTGATAACAGAAATAAGAAGGTTATTAGGAAAGATAAGGTTAATACTGAATAAAGAAAACGTAAAGGATGGATGGATAATAAAATAGGTAGGGCATATTTTCATTCACAGAAGTGTCAGTGTTAGGAGTTAAATCTGGAAAGAAAAATAACCGAGGAGCAATAGGAAAATATTATGGAGGAGATTAAAGAAATATCAAGATTATAGAATGTACTTATTTATTCGATTAATTCTTTAGTATTAGGAAATTGTGTTATATATGCATGGTGTTTGTTTTTCCTTGGAAAAAAGAAAAAGAGTTATGGTAGGTGATATTTTGTCAATAATATGGGGACTAAGGCTAAATCCAATTAAGGGAGGTATTCTTTATATTGAACAAAGGGGGTTAAGTTTGATTAATCCAGTAGTACAAACTGATTCTTTGAATATGTTCTTGGTATTAAAGAAAACAAATAGCCACAGGGTTTGATCATTAAGATTGTAAGAATATAAATAATTCTGAAATACAATGACAATAGGAAAAAGAGTAAAATACAGTTATGAAATATGAGAGTGGGAGGTTGGCATAATGGTTAAGGTGTTTACCTTACAGACACAAGATGCGGGGTCTGATTCTCACATGGGGTAATTGGCTAGGCTTAAAATGGCCCACAAGGGCAGTTAGCCTAGTACTAATCTATGAACCTATATCGAGCTAAGATGCAACTGCAGAAAATAAGAGGTATAATGGTGAAAGATCATAAAAGATGTTATGCAAAAATAATGAAATAATTTTATTATATGGAACCATGGAAAGATTTGGGTGATGTAAAAGAAGCTATAAGAGAACACAGAATAAGGTTTGGCATTTTTTACAGGACAGGATTTTTATGGAGAGTAGACTAAGATAAACTTTTAGTTAGCAATATATGGCTATAAAGTAACATTAGAAAGACTGCATTATGACTACAAGGAGATGGAGACATCAGAATGTAGATTCTTAAAGTGGAAAAGCTCAAAAGTTGTAGGATTGGATATTTTTTAAAAGTGGCTTATATGTGATGTTAATATGAAGATGATATATGGTTATTATAAAGGTACTGCAAAATAAGATGTGACAAAAATGGATGTTAAAATGTTTGCACTATTCTGTGAACATGGAAGGCAAGAATGGGAGACATGCTCTATAGCAAAAAGTGGGTGCAATCAGGCATTATTAGTAAACTCAAAAAAGTGTTTGTGGAGAAAAATGTGGGGGGGTAATAATATAAGTGAAGTGGTGACAAAAAGATACCAGTGTCTGTAAATTGTGAAATCTTTTTGTAAATACTTAAATATGTGAAAATGTAAATAGATGAGCATGTACATCTGATTGTAAAGATGTAAATAATGACACAGGACCTCTGCCATGGGATCTTTTATAACCACCTCAGTTATTATAAACTCAAGAAGGTAGGGCCTTGGTTTTATGACCATTCAAAGGATGGCACACTCAGGAGTGCAACGTCCCCCTTTTGCTGCACGTCAGTGTCAGTACTGGAAAACATCCAAGCACCTGGGGTATGAACAGAATCCACAGTCTTCTGATCTTTCAGCATCAAAGGAGAGCATGCTACCTGTTAAACAACTGACACTGTAATGTAGTGCAGAAGAACATGACACAATCTCTCTTCAGCCTGATTTATTGATTCCTGTAAAAACTGAGGGAAGTCCCAGGTGCTGCTACATGATCTCCACTGGGAGGCACAGTGGATCTCTTTACATAAGCTGAATGAGTGTATTCTTGCTCCAAACTCATGAACAAGGGTAAAGCAATGTAGAATCTCTGAGACATCCCCCCTAGTGTGTTTTTTTAAGAATCTGATGCTCTTAGTCCTTAAGTTTTTTGTTTCTCTCTACCTCCTGCAAATAGCTCAGTTTAGGGCCTAGTACTTACAGCACTGCTTCCTGTTTTCCCAAACAATAGAGCTGGTGGAGGTCCTAACTAATGATATAAAAACTGCAGAAATACTTCACAAGTTTTGGCATTTTTGGCATTGAACACTGGAACTTTGTATTGCTGTATGTCAGATCTGATATCTGAAACTTTGCAAGCAGTAGAAAAGAAATACTGAATGAACACTCCTAACCCTGCACTTAAGTTTGCAACATTTTCTGGCCAAAGGTACATACAACCCTGCTTATGAGATCAACACAAAATTCAGAGTTTTCCTGAGAAGGGATATCAGAAGAGGAAATCCCATCAGTCACTGCTTTCACCTGATACAGAAGGCCCCTGAAATCAGAGTTTTATTTATTTATTAATCATATTTTATTTAATTAGTTATTGGTAGGTAGGAGAACAGGATGATATGGGTTGATTTTCAGTTATAACCAGGTTGCAAAATATCAAATAAGTTTCTTAACACATATAACAATATTAATGTTGACTATGTATTTTCATTCACTTAGAATAATTTAAAAGCATTTCTTTCACACTGAAGGATCTGCTGGGCATAAAGCAATTGAGAGAAGTTGAAAACAGAGTAGAAATAGTTAAAATATGCATTATTTCACAGATTATAGCAATGGTACATAACCAGATAAACTTCATATTAAATAGCAGTATTTTATTATTCATAGACATATATCTGAATCCATATAATCAGAGTGATAAGAGTAGTATATAACTGTCACCTAAGAATATGAAAGAAAGAGGCAGTAAAAATTATACAGTAATATAAATCCGATCATTTTGGTTGATTTCATACCAGAAATAGTTCAAGAAATACTGCCTAACCAAAGTATTTGCTAACTAAGAACCTGTGTTTGACACACCGTTATGGACACAACAGTCTAATATTTGTAAAACACAATGGGCAGTATCACCAAATAGTATGATGCATAGTCTTTCAGTTCATGGCAGTATAACATGCCGAGTGCTTTCTTTCTAGTTTTAGTAACAGCTTTCATTAAATAAACAGAATAGGAGTGATATGTAAACTGACAGGTAAATCTTCATCCTTTCAGTTTTTACAAAATATCAGATTATATTCTGGTTTAAGTTTATGTGTTCTAATGAATTGGATGCGTCTCGATGGTGTTATTAATTACCAACTTAAGTTTGTCTTCATTTGTCATATACTTTCTTAAAGGCTTCTGATTTTTGGTTTGACTAAGTCATTTGTATAATTTACTGATGTGCTAAGTTTTTTTTATGATGTAATAACAGTTAACAATAACTTTTTTCACACAGCTGTCCAAACTATAAAGATGGCTGGATTGATTACTGGTACATGGGTTCCCGATGCGAACAACTATGGAGCACCATCGATCTTATCTTAATTGCCACACTCCCTGCAATTGCTTTGACAATGCTAGTTGCAGTCATAATGCAAATAGTCAACTGCTGCAGTCAGCCAAAGGCACCCAAGACCACACAGTCACAGTAAGTCCCCAGCAAGAATAAAAAAAAAGAAACAAGGAAAGAAAGTAGTTAGATACTGCTTCATGTTACATTAATCAAAATCAAGCAAGATATATGATAAAGTACATACTCAAAGAAGATGTATAAAATTGGCGTAAGGGGCATTCAGTCTGTGAGTTTCCATACACGGTATTATTTTTGTTCATTTAAAGGATTTATATTCTGCAATGAAACTATGGATTTCTGAAGGATTTATAATCTTCTGCAATGAAACTGTAGGCTTGTATGACTATATAGCAGTGATATCATTGAGAAAGGGGAAAATGGAAGGTGGAATAAAAAAAGGTGAAAGCATATGGTCAAACAAAGCAAATAAAGAGACAGTAAAATGTTTAATGCATAGTCAACATGAAGGCATGGTAAAACATGCAATAAAAATGTCACCTAGCTTATTTATTTATTTATTTATTTATTTATTTATTTATTCTTTCATAGGTTTTTACTAGGTTTACAGCCAAAAAGACAACTGAGAATCTTAGATACATCACACAGTACTGACAGGAGATTAAAAATATCTTTCATTAAGATTTCCCTAATGTGATCTCACTTCCAAAGGTTGGTCGGGAAGTACTCTGCTTAATATATACAGGCAGCCTATACTACAAACACAGGATGTGTCGGCATTGGTGCCTGTTGCATTAACTGGTCATGTTGCTGTGGTAGTACAGGTTTAGGTCTCTCATAGGTTCATAGGTGTGTGCTAGGCTAATGGCCCTGGAGCCTTTACGAGCCTAGCCCATAGGATTACCCTGGCATAGTGCCACCCGACCTTAGTTCCCAGTACCTCTGTCGAGTAGAGCCACTGGAGTGATCCCGGGGGTGAATTTTGTTTCCCATCCACTCATCAAGATTTCTCTTGAAAAGGGCCAGTGAGGTGCTCTGCTTGACATGTATGGGAAGCCTATTCCATGGCATGGACAGTCTCTGGGTTATGAACCTGTCCCTCCAGCATGTTCTATTATTGATTGTGGTAACGAGGTTAAGGTCTCTGGAGAGTGTGGTGTGGAGGGATTGGGATTTCTTTAGATGTAGCATTTCTAACAGAGCTGGGTCAGACATGGCTTTGTAAGTCAAGCAGAGATTGCATCTAAGTAGGCAATATGAGACAAAGAATAGTTGGAGTTTTTTGAGTCTGTCCATATAGGACAAGTGTTTAAGGCCTAGGATCCACTTTGTGAGGTACTTTTGCAGCCTTTCCATTTGTTGCAGGTGTCTAGTGAGGTACATGCCAATTGGGGCATTGTACTTGATGACTGGCCTAATGAGGGAAGAGTAGAGGGAGACAATGACCTCTTTCTTCCTGGATGTAAAACCCTTAGTAATGAGTTGTGCCACATAGAAGGACTTTCTGACCACAGTGGCAATGTGGTGGTCAAAAGAGATGTTGCTGTCAACCTGTGTTCTCAGATCTTTTATAATGCCTTCTGTATTCAGTGGACTACCATCGATGTGGTAATTCAAGGGAATTGTTATTTTCCCAAGGGGGGTGATGACACATTTTTTGGCATTGAGCTTAAGGCCATGGTTCTGACACCAGTCGTTGGTCTCTGTGAGGCCTTTCTGTAGGATTTCAATGTCACTTGGGGAGTTAATAATAGCTCCCAATTTGCAATTGTCTGCAAACTTGTCAGCCAGAGTCCTTTCATGTTGGCCTGGACTTCAGAGAAGTAGATTCCAAACAGGAGAGGACCCAGGACCGAACCCTGTGGGACTCCACTCATGACTGGTCGGAAGTCTGACTTGGAGTCAGCTACTTTCACACTGTGGGTTCTATCTGTAAGCCAGTTTGCAACCCACCTAGTGATATAGGGATTGATACCCAGCTTAGTGAGTTTTTCTATGATTCCTGAGTGGGGAATGGTATCAAAGGCCTTGGCCAGATCAAGGTAGGCTGTATGAACCACTTTGCCTTCATCCACAGCTCTGGTGACTGACTCAAAGAAGTCAACCAAGTTGAGCAGGCATGATCTACCCTTCACAAAACCAAACTGTGTAGGATCCAGAGTTTGGAGATTCCCTATATCCTTGTTTATTATGTCCATGATGATGTGTTCCATAGCCTTGCATATCAGACTTGTCAGGCTAATGGGGCAATAGTTCCCAGGGACTGTAGTTGCTCCTCCTCTGTGGAGAGTGATGACTGTAGCAGTGTGCCATTCGGTAGGGACAAAGCCTGTGGTAAGGCTGTAACTGAACAGGGCATACAGGTGAGATGCCAGTTCACTCTGTAGTTCATGTAGACAACAGCCATGGATATTGTCAGGTCCCATAGAAGCTGTATTCTTGACCTTGGACAGTCCTGTTTTAACCTGTGCAGCAGTAATACTGGGTGCCTGGCAATCTACTGGTATTGTGACCGGTCCCTTGCGAGGGGGGGGGTAAAGTTGGCACTGAATCTGTCAGCCAGTATATTGGCAATATCTGTTGGCTCGGTATAAGAGGTACCATTGTGCAGTAGCTCACAGCAAATCTGGGTATTGCTGTGGAGATGCTTTACATAACTATAGAAGCCCTTGTGGTTGTCTTTATTATCTGCTGCAATTTTGTTTTCATAGCTATCTTTAGCGGATTTGATGAGGGATCTCAACCTTTTGTTGAGGCTGATAAGGGAGTTTTTCCAGTCTTGGGACTTCACATTATTCCGGATCAGTTTCCTCCTCCTTTTGTAGAGTTTGTTTATGGCAGGAGACCACCAGACTGGCTTCCTTTTTGTTTTGAGGAGAGTGTCTTGGTTCTGTTGGGTATGGCGAGATCCATTTATTTGTGCACATGCTCCTACAGTGCATTGGTGTATAATTCAGCTGTCATGCAATTATTCTCAATTTGCATGGGTGCCTCTGTTTTTAGGAGCCCAAAGTTAGCTTTGGAGAAATATTTCATGGTGGTTACCTTTGGGGGGCCGGGGTGTAGATTTCCAAGGTGATTAGTTTGTGGTCAGATCTAACCAGGGAGGAGTTGACTATTGGTGTAGAGCAATGGTCGCACATGTTAGTAATGACCAGGTCAAGGATGTTGCTACCTCTAGTGGGGGTAAGAATGAGCTGGTCCAGTGCATTGGAATTAATGAAATCCAGGAAGCATTGGGCAGGAGTATTGGTACAAGAGTAGTTTTCCCAGTTAATGGGAGGGGTAGTTGAAGTTGCCCAGTATGGGAGTGTTAGTTTGGACCCTAATATTCTCCAGGGTGCTTAGGAACATGGAGTGTGAGTCTTGGGACATGGTTGGGAACCTATAGCAGGCTACGACCTGAATCTCTGTCTCACTCAATGTTAGCTGCACCTGAAGTATCTCAGTGAGAGTTCACTTTACCACTGGTTCTGCTTTGGTGAAAGAGTTCAAAAAGTGCTTGGTCATTCACAACACAAAAGGTTAACCAGAGTTCACCCCTCAGGAGTCTGTATGACACAGAGTGGGAGACTTTTAATCTATCAGAGCAGCTAAGAGTACAAAGACCTGAGATCTTTTTGGTGAGAAAACATTGCAGTCTGACAAGATGGTTTAGGTGCTTAGTGAAGTGCATGCCAAAGGGGGCATTGTATTCCGTGACGGCCTTAATAATGCAGGAATAATGTGGGACTATACATTTTTTAGATCTAGAAGAAACACCACAAATGATAAACTGTGCATTACTCTGTACTGTGGCATGTTAATAAAATGTTTAAAACAGGAAAGGATGAGCTTTGCAAGGTAGAAGGATTTTCAAACCATCACAGAAGAAAATGTTCAAAGAAGAGTCTGTCAGAAAAGGTACCAAAATCTCTGATGATGGTAGCAGATTTAAATGGTGCATTATCTATATGGTAAGCAGAATTAATGCTAGATTTACCAAAATAAATCATACTGCATTCTTGGTAACATAGTTTATTATGGTAAGTATAGCAAAATAAACTATACTGCATTTCTTGGCATTTAGGGTAAGCCCATGATTAACACACTGAACATTTGTTTGGTGACGCTCCTGCTGGAGGATTTAAGTATCCGACTAGGATATGATAACTGCCCCCAGTTTGTAGTCATCAGCAAAACCAGTTAGCCTGAGTCCATTGATATCAGCTTTAATGCCAAGAGAAATATACACCAAAAAATGTGAGGCCCAGGACAGAGCCCTGTGGAACACCTCTACTGATGCTTCAATGTTTAGAGCAAACACCAATGCCCTTAACAACTTAAATGGAATTATTTAAGTGGATTATTTTAGCCATGATCATGGGTGTGTCTTTAGTGATAGAGAATTGCAAGGGCACAGTAACGAAGTCTGAAATGTAATATTCTGGAAAACCATCATTAGAATGTAACAGTGAAACAGATTCTTCTTAGCACAGATGTTGGCATTAAAAGGAAATGAAGTGAAGTGGCTGTTGTAATCACACAAGATACTAGAGTATATGCAATTCAGGGAGAGCAGCAGTTTCACAAATTATTATGAGAGACAGTGGAAACAAAGAGATTATTGTTTATGGAGTTGATACTGTTGAGAACATCTTACATACCGGCACATACATTTTAATGCAGTGTTTATGGGCACTTTTGAGCACAGAATGTATCCATTTGCTTAATGAAACCAAAGATGTACATTTTCATGTATTTCTTACTTGGTTTATTAATTTTATGACTGAGTAAGTACACTGATACAAGATAATTTCCAGTCATAATTGAGACCACATGGACTAGCACAGGTGCATTCAGACTTAAAAAGACAAATAAAAGAATTAACTGGGAAAATGACTTATAACAGGAACGATATAAATCCCACAGGCATCCAGTAAAACACAGAAATGGAAAAGCAGCAATACCTCTAGCACTAAAACAAATGGAGTCAGAAATAATCTGTATTTTAAGTAACCTGAAGTTGTCCACAAAAAATGACTTTGGAAACATATCTACCCATTCCATATCTATATTTATTCGGAATGACCATCTGACCCCATAAAGATAGTGTTAGTAACCTATGAAAAAGATGAATTACAGGCAGGTCTCAAGCCTCTGGAAAATGTTCAAGCAGGCAAGGATGAAATAATCTGTTTTCAGGAAATAAACAGAATCCTATTAGGAATAGGGGAGTGTATACGCCTACTTAATGACATCTTGGATGGAAAGTATTCAGGTGTGCAAAGACATACTGAAAAAATAAAACAGGAGGCTAAGAATGGGTTGTGGTAAATTAGCAGGGAGTATAAAATCAGTGATAGAATATTTAGGATTTCAAACACACAAAAATTCATAAAAACAAATTTGAACAAGGTCACAGGACTGGATGGGATCTGTAGAAAGTTGCAAAGTTAAAAATCTGTAAATCCAGGGCAGAAATTCTTCTATCTGCTTGAATACAAATCATTTTCTAAACTAAAATCTTTCTTCAGAAGGATTTATTAAAACATATTTTTATGATACTAGAATTACAAGCGTCAGTTACTTCACATGAACAAATATAACCATACTGAAATAAGACCTTTTCAAAAATAGAAATAATATTTACTAATTTATTTAGATTGGGTGACCACATTAATGCCTAACTACAAAGGTTTTGGGATTACTGTGTGCAGTAATTTAAAATGTATAAATCAAGCACAGATGGCTAAAGCATTGAGAACTGATGGGGTTAATTTATGAAAACTTTATGGATATTGCCTGTATAATGAAATTATTCATTACTTATGTAAGGCCAGTCATTGACTACAATACCTTATTTTGTACTTACAGCAAGGAAAACCTGATTACCTTTGAAGGTATGCACCATAAGTTCACCAGGCAATTTGGAGAAATGAAACACCTTCTATATAATGCTAGACTGGAATAGAGAGGGCTTTGTTCATTTAATTCTAGGAACTTCACCATCTATTTAACATTGATTTTTTTTCAGATTCCAAACTTACATCTAGATGTATGGATTATACTTATAAAATTAATAGGTGCGAGTCTCTCAAAGATTAAGGTTCCTTCCCCATTTAATGATCTGTCTGTGGAATATGACCCCCACACATACATTTATACATTATTTTCATTTAAAATTCCCTTGATAACTGGAAGGGATTAAATGTTTATACAGTTATCCCACAGACTGCATTTAATTTGGTTTTGGCACTAATGCAGTTACCAAACTATGAATTAGATCCTGAATGTACAATGCACAACCAAAGTAATAATAAGCTAAAACAATCATGAATGGGGTAGAGTACTGATCCTGAACATACAATACATAGCAAAAGTAATAATAATCTAAAACAAAGGCAAAGAATACCTAATATATACACTTGAAAGAATGAGGCAAAAATATCTTTTGAATGAAGCTTGCTAAGGAGATTCAGACTTGTGATGAGTGGGAAGTAAAAGGTAAGATGACATAGAGGTATGTGTTATTTAGGGAATAAATGCAAGTATACTGAAAGGTGGTTGGAGGAAATTAGACATTTGCGAGGTAGCAAAATGTCTTCTAGTAGAAAAAAAAGAAAGGAAAATATGTGGGATTGCTACAAAGCTTCTCTAAACTGTGTAAAACTGCAAAATTAAGGGCATGTATTAACTATTTAAAAGTAGCTGAAGATATATTACTGAGGCAACATATGAAACAGATTTAATGTGTAACAAATCCTATCTTATGTATAAGAGTATGTAGGGAAAGAAATCTATGGCAATCATTTTGTAAGAAGAAAAATATGACAGCCTGAACTATGTTCCTACATTCTTCCAATAGCAAGTATTGTATGCATGCACGCATGCATATTTCATACGCGCACACACACACACACTGCTTGCCACCAACTCAGACAGTATGCACACTGCCTGAGTTGGAAGTAGCTCAAATGAATGCAAATGATCCTGTAGCACTTATTGAAAAGAGTAGGAATATTTATATAATCCACACATGCTATTTACATAAATTTACACTATTTTACAACAATTTCAATGTATGACATTTATAGTATTTACAGTATATGCAATATTCATATTTTGAATAAATAAAATATTCATGTGCAGTGATATAACTCTTTCTCAGTCCATCAAAATACCAGTTTTTACACAACCAAAATCATATCCTTTCCAAAATGTCCACGAGAGGCCATCTTTTATTAAACGCAACTTTTCTTAGTATTTCATTCCAGATTTCCCATATCACCCAATTCGTTCCTTCATACCATCATATTCTTTCCCGTAATATCCATATAAAATCATGTTCTTATTTACATTTTCTGCTTTTTAATGCTTAGAAATATATTTTCTTTGGGTCTATATTAGAAGCACGAAAATGCTTCTAAGCGAATACGGAAACAGCGACGATTCGATGACTATAACATAGGGCAAGGAGATGGTTGGCCAACTTCATGGAGTTGCCCTTTCCCTCCCTATAGTGTGATCTTGGAGTTGGTATATTTAGTTGGGGAGGTGGGGAGCCCCCATCTGTTTATGATGATAATTTTTTTTTTTAGCGAACGGCCGCATAAGTTTTTTCCGTAGGGAAAACTTTGCTTACGTGGCCATTCGCTATTTTTAGGTTTCATGCATTATGTGTCGACTTTTATGTAGTCGCACATATGCACTTTCATTCTTATAATATAGACCCATTTTCTTTATATAACCAGTCCCAGACTTTATTTGTCCTTTCACATCCTAAAAATATGTTCTCCTGTTTCAGTTTCATTACAAGATATACACAGCTTATCACACATTCTGTTACATAATATACTGTCTTTATAGGTAATTTTTTAATTGATAGTCTCCATAAAACATGTTGACACACTGATTTATTGACCTTTTCCTTACAGGCTCACCTTCCTCAATTCCCAGTCCTTCTCGACATTAATATCATAAAAATATTACATCAAGTTATGATACCATTATTTCCTCTGTTTTTCTAATTATTTGGTATTTATTTTCCATAATGACATTTATTTCTGGTATTCTTTAACTTCTTCATTTTTTTCATGTTTTTCTATTTAGCTTTATCTCAAAATACTTCATAATTAACTTCCAAAATTTTTCCAGTCAAGTTACTTTTTTCTGTCTTTCTACATCTCAACAACCAGTAAAAGTGTAAATATGCAATATACATAATAGGATGTATTAATCTTAACCTTCCTATTTTCCTTCCAGGTACAGAATGCCCCTTTTTATGGAGTTTAGTCTTGATCCCCCTATGACACTAAACACGAACTGCAGTATTTCTGTTTCATTTTCACTTGGACACATATATACACTTCCTATATAATCTAACCTATCTAAAATAATGGAATTAATCAAATCCACTTTCTTTTCAAATGATAGCCTAAATGTTTTCCAGAAAGCACTTATTCCTTTTCTTTTTTCTATCACTCCCTCCATCTCTTTCTTTAGTCTTCCATTTTAGCAAACACTTATTCCAAGTAACTCATTTTTTATCATAAAAGCAAATAGCTTTAATTTCAGTTACATCACCTAAAGCCTAACTTTCCTATTTATTCAGTTGTAATCCCACTTTCTTTAATGCATCATTCAATAATATCACTATTTTTATCCAACTCTAATTTTTTGTATTAACTATAACACCATCAACTTACAATAAAAAATTTGGAATCTCAACACAATTGCATAATCTGTATGTCCTTTCACTCAATATACCACGCATAACACAAGCAAAAGCATTTATCACTAAAGATAATAATACACTGGTCATAGAGCAGCCCTGTCTTGCACCTTTTCTTCATCCATACCTGCTCAGTAAATCATCCATTAACTATTATTCTAAACGTGTTATTACATGCCATGTTTAATAAGTTGATTATTTTTCCTTTACGTCCACATTGCATGAACATTTTCCTTAGCCATTTATAACTGCGATAATCATATGCTTTGATTATGTCTCACATCATTCACTTGGTATCACTCCCTCCATTTTAATTAGTAATTCAGGACTACGTTTTCCTTTCAGTCTGCATTTACTGGGTAACATTACTTCATACGTAAGTTTCTCAAACCTCATTTGTAATATTTTCATTAATATTTTATACACTGCATTATTCAATGTAATTTTCCTCCATTTTTTTATATCTTTTTTCCTCCTGTTTTCCATATAATTTTATTTATTTTTATTTTACATTTGTTTACCAGGATAGTCCGACTGGATACATGTCCATTTTCAGCAGAGGCCCGGGGAGAAAAGCTCCACATAGTCAAACATACAAAAGGTTACACTAAAAGTTAGAAAACAATTACAATATATAGAAAAATGGCAATATACCTTATGTACATTGGTTTAGAAGTGTTCCCTAGTAGGGACTCACAGTTCTCTTGGACAGACATACAAAAGTTACACAAGAAGTTAGAAAACAATTAGAATATATAAAAACAAATATATCTTCTGTACATTGGTTTAGTAATGTTCCCTAGTAGGGACTCACAGTTCTCATGGACAGAGACAATTATACAATTAAGATTGTAACTCACAGTTAGTCCCTAGTAGGGACTCGCAGTTCTCATGGACAGACGCAATTACAAGTAAGATTGGATACCTAGCATGGTGATGTAGTTAGATGTTATGATAATTACTGATTATGCTATAATAATTACTGATTATGCTATTGTTTTATAACTTAATCTGGGTTGGTACATGGGCATAGCCAGTTCAATTTGAGATACTGTCTGAGGTTTTTTTTTAAGAGACTTTTGAAGGATTGTAGGGTTATATATTTTGGCAAGGCATTCCAGATTTTGCCAACAAAGTTGGTGAACAGGGATTCACCAGCTGAGTTATTAGCTTTGTGGGTTTGGACCAGTAATTTGTCGGCTGACCATAGGGATCTCAGGTTGCTATATGGCTTACTAATATTTATAAGAGAGGGGGTATCTTTAGGGTGGTACAGAACTTTGTGCGCTATTAAGAGTTGATCGAATTGAACTAAGCTGGGCAGTTCTAGCCATTCTAGTTGTTTCAGGTTCTGGCAGTGATGGGTTCTATAGGTGAAGCCAGTGGCGAATCTGGCAATATGGTTGTAGCTATGGGACAGCTTACTTCGGTTTTATTGAGGTTTGAGAGTACAGGTAAGGCATATAAAAGAGTAGAGAGTAGGTGTGATTGGGTAATTTCAGTCCTAGCCAGTGGGGTTAAGAGTGTCTTGTTTCTATACAGTGATCCAAGCTTCTTATTGATGGTCTGTATGGTTTTGTTGACCTGTAGGTCAAATTTGAGATTGTCTGTGATTTAGTATGTTGATCTAGGGAGATAGTGGTGCCATTGCCAGATGTGACAGAGAATGAAAGTGTGGCAGATCTACTAGTGGGGGTGAAGAGTAGAAGTTTAGTTTTATTGGGGTTCAGTAGTAGGTGTTGGTTGGTGAGCCAGTTTTCAGTAGTGCTAAATGTAGTTTGGGTTAAGATTTGTAGTTTGGATGGGGAGGGGGATGAGCAGATGCGAGTGGAATCATCTGCATATTGAATACAGGTAGCTTTAGGGATAGCAGTGTGAAGATTATTGATAAAAATAGAGAAGAGTAGTGGGCCTAGTATGGAACCTTAAGGGACACCAAGTGTGAGAGGTAGCTGACTGGAGAGTTTGCCCTGCCATAGTACCGCCTGTTCTCTACCTGTTGGGTAGGACTGGAACCACTGGATAGTGTGCATGTTGAGAGAAATGGATTTTAGAGAAAGAATGAGAAGTTCATGGTTGACCATGTCAAATGCTTTTGATAGGTCAAGGAAGAGGACGGAGGTTAGCCTATTGTCATTTCTGTTATTGTTTATGGCATTAGTAAAGGAAAGGTGATGCTGTGGTATGGCCTGAAACCATGCTGGGAGTCAGATAGTAAGTTATCCTGTGAAAGGTATTGCATTAGTTGCTTGTGTACACATTTCTCCATTATTTTGGCTAGTGGGGAAAGAATGGCAATGGGTCTATAGTTGGACATGTCTATTGAGCTACCACCTTTATGGAGTGGGATGACATGGGATATTTTCCGGAGGGAGGGGATAGCATTTTCGGATAACGTTCTGTTGATAAGGATAGATATGGGATATGCAATGGCATCTGCAGCTATTTGTAGGTACTCTGCAGGGAGGAGGTCAGCAGCGAGGGTGGTAGGTTTTAGTTTTTTTAGGATAATTTTGATAAAACTAGTGGATATTTGTTTGAGGCTAAATTCGGGGTGATTTGTGGATAAATTAGGCGTGTGGTTTAAGTTTGTAGAGGTTAGGTGACTTGCTAGGGATTGGATTGTTTTGGTGAAAAAGTTATTATAAGTGCTAGCTATGATCTCTGGACAACCATGGGCATGGTTAGCCGGGGTTGGGGTGGTAGAATGTCCTGGATGAAGTAGTTGATTTAAGCCTGCCCAGAACTTCTGGGGGTTGTTTTGGTGTTTTTGTAGGAGATTATGGTAGAAACTTTTTTATCCAGTAAAATAGATTTTTTTGTGTCATTCCTGAGTTGATGATATTTTAGATGGTCAAGTGGGGCTTTGGTTGTTCTCCAGCTGGCCCAGGCTCTGTTTCTAGTTTTGATTTTAGTTTTGGTATCTTTTGTGAGCCATGGTGCTGTGTTTGATCTAGATTTTGTTGTATGTGCTGGAGCATGGGAATCAAGGATACTTAGGAATTTAGTGTTAAAGTGATCTATGGCCTCTTCTAATGTTAGATGTTTTAGTTTTGACTAGTCAACTGTTTGTAGTTTGTTTAAGAATATTGCAGTGTCAATTTTTTTTGTTTCTCAATGTTTTATATTTGCTCTGGTGAGGGTTTCCTACCTTATGTTTTATGATATAGGTTAAAAAATGGTCACTAAGGTTGTCAGGGAGAGTGCCAGCAGTATACAGTATAAACCTTACAGTACCTTGTTATACTACATTCCTGCACCCCATTCTCCAACTATTCATTCAATATTTCAAATACTCACTAAATGTTTTATATACATCATAACTTATACCATCCTTCCTCGGTGATGAACATTCCTTTAATAGCTTAAACGTAATTTATCCAAAGTAATCTTATTCTGCAAATTTTCAGTTGCTTCTACAGAAATAATCTTCATAACCCATATATTATTACATTCATATGTGTTTTCTCTATAAACCAACCTTCTTGCCATACACATTCATGATATTGTTTTGTACTTTATTTCACCTTTCTCGTTTTTCAGTTCCTTATCACGCACTCGTCATATTTACCATTTTTTTCCAAGTATGAAGATACGTCTTCCTTCTTTCCCCTAACAAAATAATTTTGTTCATGCAATAATTCCTCGACTTTCTTTTTATTCTTCTCCTAAATCTCCCTTTCTTTGTAGAAATAAATCACCATTATTTTCTTCTAAACTCTTCAACATGCTTCCTGTTATATTTTCATACCCTTTCATCCCTTCATTACTTAGTTGCAATTCCGCCCATATATTTTTTTACTTTTTAAATATAACTCACCACTCTGTTAAGGACTTATGAAAAACGTTGATAGTATAATGTTCCTTCCCAAACTGTCCAGTTTCCTGACTCTTTTCATCTGACTGAAACATCCTTCCTGATGGTCATTTTATACATATCCTTCTCTTACAATAATGTCATTTTTCCCACTTCAGTCCAAATACACAAACGATCCAAAAACACAGTGACCTTAACACCACTGCCTTTTTCAGTAAGATACTCAGACAGCAAAAAATAGTCTATCTCTGTTTTCAGTAATCTTCTTGTACTGTATATTCAGAATGTCTTGTATTTCATGGTATTAAGCCACACACTTCATTACTTCCTGCAGTTTTTAACATCAATGATTCACTTTTTTCTTATTATTTCTCAAATCAAAATTAATATCTCCCAGTATAATAATACTCATGTTAAACATTACATAAGGTATTACTGTTTCAAATACCTCTTCCTTTTCTTTAATACTGGTGCAATCATTTCCCTCTAATAGTCTGAATATATTGTTTTCGTATCTGATATCTGCCACAATTATTATTCCAGCATAAACAGTGTGAATGTTTAAAAATTTGACTCTATCTTTAAGAAAAACTATCACTTGTGAACATCATTCATTTTCTAAATTCCATACAAGTTTGTCATAGTCCCCCCCTATTATTTTTTCAGGTTGCATTCTGTCTTTGAAAGGTATTAAACCTTGTGTCTCTTAAACAGATTATTTCAGCACATAAACCTTGACACCATTCTAATATTAATCTTCTGAACCTATTTAAAACACTGTTGACATTAACTGAGACAACTCTAACATAAGTCCTTTCCTTTTTTAACTTTTGGAGGGATAATTCTAAACTTTCATTTCTCTTATCCTTTGCCCTATAGTATTTCTCGGCTCTTGTCTAACCAAATCATTCACTTCCCCTGCTACCTGATCTGATTGCTCACCAAATAGTTGCCCAAACATGTTGCGTGTCTCAGCTTCAATTTTCTTTAAGCCTATATGTGTAGCACTTAAACATAATTAACCTCACCCTCATTAACATAATCCTCCTTATTCACCCTTATGTGTTCTATAATTATAGCATTCCCTTTTTCAATAATTTCTACATTTTTATCTTGTACTGTTGTATGTTCTCTTTATGCACAATTAAATCAAAAATTGCCTTCCATCCCACATACCTTGCATTCTTTTTTTACATTTATTCATTATACGACATCTTTCCACATTAATTAAACTTAACCCTATTACAGTCTTGATTTAAATGATCCATTCTCCCACAAAAGTAAGTTTTTTTTGGCCTTGTTAAATAAACACACCTGTAAAACTTTTCAGAAATAAAACACTATGTAAATGTTGCAAAACATCCTGCTTTACATTTAATACAACATCCATTTTCCAACCACCATTCCATACATGTCTCTCATCTTTTGTGCTGTTTTTATCCTCAGTGTTTACGTAAACGTTTCTTTAATTCTTTCTGTTCAATAACATCAGTTCTCCTGCCTCTCAACTGTCCAGATTTTCATAGAATGTCCAGATTTTTGCCTCATATTTTTGGTCTGTTCCTCATAAAATTTGTGTTTTTCTGGCATATTGCTGAGGATTGAAGTCATTCAATAATGACAGACAGTTGAGTTTCAGACCTGATATCCATCAGAAAATGTGTGATAACACAAAATCTATTATTCCAGTAACTTTCTAGATTTATAACAAACTCTTGGCTTTTGTACCTCCCATTATCTTTGGCTGTGTCCAGATCTCTTGTGCTAAGAGGTTGAGAGGTATGAATTGCACAAACTTTTTTTTTAATTCAGTCTTTAACCAACAAAAATATTGTTCCATTTCCATGGATAAATGTCACTATTTTCACATTAATTTAGGAAATTATGCAGCAAAAATTCAGTTTCAAATGCCACCAAAGATCTCTATCAAAATGAATAAAATACTTTATATCCATTACAAAACACTGACTTGACTAAATTGTTGCAAACAAACTATCACTCTACAGCAGTACTATTTCTAGTTCTTAATTTCACAGTGTTTCTTTTTTATAAAGAAAAGCATTTACAGTGCCTTTTTCTTGCATCTTAACACTAACCACTGCTGAAAATGTATAACTTGTAGTCTGAAATGATTCTTCTTTTCCAGTAACAATATCAAAAACTTGTTCTTTCTGTTCCTCATCCTCAGTAAAAGCACAATCGCCATCTCACCCCACAATACAGCAGGGTCATCTTGTGGTTCTTCCTTGTCAAGTAACTCCAGCAGTTCTTCAGTCTACATTGCACTGTCCTCCAGCTCTGTTACTACAATGCTTCCCTGCATCTCTGTTAGTACAATGCTTCCCTGCACAGAACCAGTCTGAGAAGCAGCTAAATGCTGTTAATTTGTATCATCCACTGCAATGACAGAAACAACTTCTGATATTGCTGCAACAGCATCAGCTACCTTATCCATCATGATTTCCGTCTGCTCAGCATCCGTTTTCATATTTCCAAATGATTCTTCGCTGGTCTCCTCATTCCTGTTACTTCTGCTAGCGTCCATCTGGGAGCTTTCCCAAGCACTAGTGACAGCCCTATGGGACCATCTAGTAGTGCTGGAAAAGAGTGGAAGTTTATTTATTTATTTATTTTATTTATTGGCATTTGTTAACCGGGTTTATCCAACTGGGCTTGTGGCCCATTTTCAGTGGAGACCCGAGGAGAAAAGCTCCAGTAGTACATTTTTAAATAAGTACAATTTTAAACAACATTGATATAATAGCAGTTATAGCAGAAAGATTCACATATGTTGGGTTACATGCATAAAGTTAAAGTTGCATTAAAAGAAGCTAAGTAACATAATTTTACATTGATATAGTTCAATAGGTCAACAATAAAAAATTTTTGTTTGTATAAAATTATGCAAATGCATAGTAGACAGATTGGACAGAGAGGTGTAACGAGGTACTAAGTATGGTCCTTTTGAGGGTACATAAAGGGAAGGAAGACTAAGTGGGGTCATGGCAAGGGCAGGTTCTGGAATTAAGAAAATAAGCTTCTAGTTCATTTTTAAAGTGTGAGGTGTGGGAGATTGAACGTAAGTCAAGGGGAAATTTGTTCCAAGCATGGGCGAGGGAGTGTTTGTAGAGTTCCCAATGTCCTGGCAAAATTTCCTGTAGACAGTATAAGTACCAGCTAGTAGCTCTTCTTAAAAGAGGCCACTAGCTTAGTGGGACTAACTCACTCAACAAAGGGTAACTATAACACAAAAAAGTGTGTGACTGTGCATGTGCCATATGCATACATATAGACACACGTATATACACACATGTTTGTATATACATATAAATGGCTATAGTGGCAATCACTGAATTGTTGTAATGTCAACAGAGCTAATGTTAACATTGACAAACAAACGTCAACATGCTTCTGCATATGTTCGGAGGTTATTCCCTTGACCATGCAAGTCTTAAAACCACCCACACCCCCATGCTAGCTATTTATTCCAACTCTGAGATCACACAACACCTAAGGAAAAGGCATGTTCCCCAAACCTGGGGATGGTACAATCTGGCACAAATTTTGAACTTCTCTTTTGTTTTGTCAACCAACATATACATATATATATATATATATATATATATATATATATATATATATATATATATATATATATACACTCAAACATATGCATGTATGCACACACACATTCATTAAGTTGGTAGTACAGTGTGAAGCAACTATTTTCAGTAAAACACTAGCTAATCATATAGTACTTATTTAATTTCAGTTACATTCATCATTATTTATTTGTTTAAAAAATGTAATACTATTTATCACTAAATTATTTATCTAAAATGTGTGACATCATTCTTTTGCATACCAGAAAACAAACATCCAATCAAAGAAGAAAGGAGTCTGAGAAAAACGAACAGGATAACTATGCATTTATGTCTGAAATGAGTCAGAAAGTCCCCAATGTATCCCAGCATGCAACCCAGGTAATATGCAAAGCCTTTTACTTACTTGAAACATCTCTGATTGTAAAATAATATGCAGACCAATGCATATGTTCACATAAGTCAATTTGGCTTATTGTCATCAAGGCTGTCAGCTGTCACTAAATAAATGGGGTATCATAGACTTCAGTATTATTAAACTGTCTTATCTTGCAGAAGTTTGACTTGAGCAATAGTCTGCCTTTATATTTAGTAATTGCATATGTTTTGACAGCTGATATTTCTATGAGAGAAAACGGTGAGGGCAAGAATATGGAATGATATAAATGTGTGAAGAAGTACTGCTAAGTATGAAAGTGATACATTCATTGCCCATGAAAGCAAGTGTCACTGAAAAACAGAGTAGCAGCTTGTTAAACATTGTTACTATGTGCACTAAATGTTGCAACAAAAATAAAAGGGCAATAGCATTCTAATAAGACACTTTGATAATGATCTGCAAAAAAAAAAAGGCACAAACTAGTTTTGCTTGCTTGCAAAAACTAATCTCTTTGGTGCTAATACTAAAAAGACATTCATCACATCTTATATTGTGGTCATATCAAATGATGACCATCAGCTGATAATGCAAATACAAACAAAACCAAATACAAAAAAATACAAAGCATCAATGAAAATGAATCAAACTCCAGCCTTGAATAATACTGTGTATAAAACAACTTCATATTTCAAAATAAACACAAGTATAGCCGTGACATCAGTTAATATAGTTTATTCATTCCAGGCTTCAATAGAGTCCTGATATGAATGATCCAATGATGTTCTGAATCATTGAGTGATACGCTTGTAGTTTGTTTAAATCTGTCAATACCTGTAAAAATAAAGGTGGCACTTGGATCTTCAGTGGTATGCTTGTTTACAATATTTGTATCCTACTTATCTAATAGTACTCAAGTGCTCATAAACCCTGTGTTTAAACATCCTTTTGGACTGAGCCCTGTAGAATGCCCGACAAAAGCAATGTGCTATGTAAATAACTTCAGGAATGGACGGTGCACACACTAACCTTTGAATCTGGAAACTCTTAATAATGTTCATAGTAGTAAACCTTTTAGATCACGCGATGTAGCTACACAATATACAATTTCTATATGGCTTTGACCCAACACCACCATCCCTTTGTTTAATTAGACCATCATTATTATAACTAGAAAATAATTCCTTGAGATTTTTACTTCTCCTATAACTAAACTTGCTTATGGAGTCCAAGATGGAACAAAAAAGTTATTACTGACAGTATATGCCAGCACTTATTGACAGTCTGATGATCTTAAACATACTATTTCCACATGTGGCGACAAGTCTTAATATGGTATCCTTATATTCTCTTGCATCCTGATATTGCAATACCTGTATTTTTTGCACATCCCATGCCACACTAAAAGATCTGATAACCTGATAAGTGAGATAATTTCTGCAAAGAAATCTATGCACTAAATAATCTGGCACCCTTATATAAATATACCTGGCTGCTTAAATAATGCAGTAAAACATACCATTGTAGACACACTCTTCAAACTATTTAACCAAAGTTTAGCTACTAGTTTTGTTTCTGATAAGTGGTACACTGCAGTGGATGTGGCCCTCCATAAAGGTGACCTTACAACAAACCTATCAGCCTTACAGGCCTCATCTGCAATGGAATGTATTATAATTGCCCTCACAATCTGTGATATTGACAGTATCATCAGACTTCACATCCAACAGTTTGGCTTTGTGAAGGGTAGATCCTGTCTGTTTCATCTGGTAAACTTTTTCACAACAAGTTACTGAGCCCAAAGATGGTGGCCATACACTGCACATGATGTAGTGTGATGTTGCTAAATCCTTTGACACCAGTCTCCATTGCTGGCATCATACAAAAGTCAAATTTTTTAAAAATCCACCCAAATGTGATAAGAAGAGTAACAAATCGACTGAAAGAACCCAAACACAGCACGTTGCAGGTGCCTCGTCAGAAAGTAAAAAGTGACCAGCTGTTTCACTCAGGGCTAATTGCTAAGACCTCTCCTTTTTGGTATTTAATTCTAAGAACTCCAGAAAGCCAAGACCTCTGGCTAACAATGTTTGCAGATGACTACAAATTGGGGGTTGTTGTAGTTCAACTTATGGCATCCAAACCCTCCAGAATAAAGTCTCCCAAGTAAACAGTTGATGTACTAAAAATGGGCTCAAACTTAATGATAACAGGGGTATTATCATCATCTTTGGTATTCAACCACTCCTGTCATACTGTATAGATACCACACCAGTACAAAATGGAAATGTAGTCAAGGACCTAGATACTTTGGTTAATAGTGCCTTATCTTTTGATCATCATCTGATACTGGCTGTCAAGGAATCCTTGTATTTAACCCAGCATATTGCCAAAGGAATATCGTTCAGGTCTAAAGAGGTAATTATTCTCTTGTACACGGCATTAACCAGGTTAGTTATCAAGTAGAAGGTCCCCTTTGGGATTTATCTCACTAAACATATCAAGCAACTAGAAAGACTCTGAAGATTCCTAACAGAAAGATCACAGGACTAAAGCCCCTGAGCCTCAAAAAGAGGCTGAGAGCTCTATCCCTTTATGCAATATCTTACAGACATTTTTAGGGCAGAGCTCTGCTTCATTTATCACACCGTTAGAAACCAAATTGTCCTGGACCGCCTGTTTCTATGCAAGTCTAATATCTCCACCAGTATTACAATCAGTGATCCAAATATTCACTAACAGATAAATATAACAATAAATATAACATGGTGGCAGGACAGGTTTACAACCAAGCACCTCCCAAACCCTTGGAATAAACTTTCCATGAACAATAAGCAGTTTGGCTCACTATCTTTTTTTAAACATAAATTAGATGACAGGAGAGGCATCTACAAATTTTCTTCAGGATTGGCTGTAATGGCCTTCCTGGAGAAAAGAGGTACAGTCACAGGGAGGGTATGGTCAATGTGTGAATGGTCATATTTCTCTGTGACCATGGAATAATTATGAATCTGTGAATATAAATATCACTTCCATATATCCTATAAATAAGTCTACAAAACCAGGGGTGAATGCATCTCCCATAGCAGTAACACTCAACTGTATATAGCATGCACCTTTAAAATAAAAAAAAAACATGTTTAGTTACACCCAATTCATTGAGCTCAGCTAAAAGAAAAATCATTGAACTCACCACAATACCCATCATATCACATTCTCTTCACCAGTAATACAAAGCCCTATGCCCTGCCCAATGAAGTATTGAGGTGTGAAGGTATTTCAGAATCCACTGTATGTAAGTTCCAATTCCATACTATATTAAATTCAGGCATTAAAAAATCTGTAGTATCCTTCAAATGTGCACTTATATGACTAAGAAGAGGTTTTAGGTATACAAAAAGAAACTCAAACATGGGTTCAGTAAGTGAGCCCATTCCAAATACTGTAGGATGTCCTGCTGGATTTGCACAACATTTATGGGCTTTGGATATATTATATCTGGGTTTTGGGTGCACTCACCATTAATTAATTTTGTAAGATTTGGGAAATCACCTTGTGTATAGTCCAATATTCCAGGCACTTATCAATCTGTTCCTTAATCATATCAATAGTTTAGAATGGTGGCTTCATATTAAAGGCTGAATAGTTTAACTGTCATAGGGCTTCATTATCATATAACATTTTTTGTAAACCACAACCCTGCCAGCTTTATTGGCATGTGTAATAATAAACTTCTGTTGCTATCTTAATCACTTAAGTGAATCAAAATATGCCTTATCGAAATTATGTCCATAATATCTGAAAATATCCCTAGATCCCTAGAAGAAAAATGTAAATCTGCTAATAATAGCCCATTCAAATGCCTTTACAGAAGAGTAGTAATATGTTTGAAATAAAGATTTGCCGAATTTAAACTAAACCGCACCAAAAGTATCAGAAACAATATTACTCACATCTTTCTCATGCAAACAAAACCTCAAGGTTACTATCCTACGTAGTGCTCTAAGACATTTGACTATCTTGTAGTCACTCGCCTAAGTACTTGGAACATAACATAACACTTTATTCAACAGGTCATTTGCTGAGTTTAATAAATGCTGTCATCTTACAAAGGTTGACAAAAGGTCAAGCAGCACAGGTTGTGTGTGCTCTAATCCTTCACTTATTAGGGAAATTATTTTTATCTGTTTTTATTACTGCTTTGATGACTAGGAATAATCACTTTGTGTATTTGTCCTTTTAAATCTTTGCTTTTCTCCTTATTTTCATTCAGATTGCACTTATTTTCCTTGTCTTTTCATCCTCATTGGTCTTAATGCATTATAGTAACCTTACAAAAGCTATTCAGCTATGTAGAGTTCAGACTCTGAATGACTAGGCAATTATCCAGTCACAACCAGTACTGAACCTTTAAGTGTGTCTTCTTAAAGGTGTATATTGCTAGGCATATTATGGTTCTCGTAATGACTTGCCTAGCATGTTTCCTGTGTTGCTATATATTAATCTCCATTTTCTGTACCAGTCTTGTGTACAGTAGTGATATTCATATTACAGTTACATGGAGACACCCAAAGTATACTTGTAACAGTTTGCATCCCAGGCCATCATTTTGTGCTTTTGGATTGTTTCTAGACTCAGCCAGGCAGTAGGATATATGCCTCATTTATCTAATGTAAGTATGCTACATAAAAGACATGCTAGCCTACCTCTGCAAACATCACCTAGGCAAATAAGCTGTGTTAATGACATTCCTGTGCTCGTTAAGAAAGTAACCACTTCATAGTGCATACAGAACCTTGACTGTACTTCAAGTTCAGGGAAAATGACAACTTTGGAATGTACCTTTCTACTTTTGTATAACAGGGGCCACTGCAAAACAGAATTAAAAAAAAATGTTCACAGCTTTGAAAATTGTTTTACACTTTATTGCAAAACAGAAAAGTAAGCGCGGTACAATAAAATGTCTTCTCAGCTCTTAAAGCCATTCATTCATTACACAAACATTTCAGTACTTTCCACTGTGTGGCTACACTGAGAATTTAATACACAAACATGTTGCCTCTGTCCACTGTGTGGCTATGTGACATCCCCTTTCTGGGCCAGTAATCAAGGAGCCTGAATCCTCACTACTGACACTGGAGAGGGATGTTCACTTGGAACAAAGATAGATACACACAGTATTTCTAGATGTAGCTCGCTGCATCAAGCACAACTTCCTTTAAGAGCATACAGGGAGTACACACAGTCCATTGTCTTGGTTTCCCACTCGATCTTTCCCTCCAGGCACCCAGTTAGACTTCCCACTGGCACAGCTGTAAAGTTGAGTTCTCAGTCGAGTGTCCAAGCCAAGTCCGCCACCACTCTCTCTCTAAAACCAGTGCTCTGAGTCCCTGCTCCAAGCAGTTGACACACACACACTCTTTGAGATTTGATTTACACACACACACACACACACACACACACACACCTGGGAAAGGCTGGCACAGATTTACTCACTCTGTTACCCTTTGCCCAGACTATAAGGTAGTCAGTGCCACCAAACACTCCAAAGTCAGCTACTCTAAGGCTCTTACAAGGGTACCCAATTACACTGAGTGAAATTAATATTAATACAAAGGCTTTCAGGAGAGACCACAGTGTTACCAAATAAATATAAGTACTCTCAAAGGCTGAAATATTCTCTAAAAGACAAGTCACAATGAGAAGTTTACATATATTTAATAATAAATAATAAAAGAACTTTAAAACTAAATATCTATTTACAATAAACACCAGAGTTTTAATCACGTGTGATATTAAAAATAACACAGATGAATGGATTCACACAAATACAGTAAAACAGTACTTAACTAATCTCACTATATTTTCCTGCCTGACCTAAAGAATTACTTATTCCCTGGTTACTTACTAAAGCAAGACAAATGAAGTGGGAGAGAAAAATCCTTTTATGTCAGGTTCCAAAAACAGACTGCTCTGAAACTTCTCTCTCATCTGGTATTAAACCATCATTTTTTGCTGGATTATAGAATGACATCACATACATCTGGTCATCTGACTTTGGTTCCCATACTACCCACTTTACTAGAAACTGAACCAGAATCTCGCACATATGTGCCATAATATACACACATACAGCTTAAGTAAGATCTGTTGCAGCTTCTGGAAGTAATAAAACAATTTTAAACTTCCACCCTTCCAGAGTAGCAATTAGTTCAACCCCAAGGACAATACAGAAGGCTTCCTAGTACAGACTTTTTGTCTCTGGCTGCATTAAGACCTGTGAGATACAATCTTTATGGCCTAAATTAACTAATTTAATTTCAGGATATTTTTCTAAAAGTTAGCTGGGGCTGAGTTTAATCTGTTCACTTCCAGATTCCCTTTACAATATTAATTTCAACAGTGATAATACAGTCTGACATAAGAGGTGTATTTGTTTTTCTGTCCAGCAGGACCCACTGTTGGTATATTTTTGGCACAGGCATCTTTACAGATACATATTCAACACAAGCACCTGTACAAATCAAGTTTGATATACAAATGACATATAATTATTTACAAAACTCCGGCTAGCTAAGCTGGCATATGTTACACATCCACTGCATTACTTCTCCTGTGATAGCTGGCAATACCTCACATAAGCACAGGCTACACTGAGCATTTCATACACAAGCAATTCGCTTCTATCCACTTTGTGACTACACTGAGTATTTCATACACAGAAACTTCGCTTCTGTCTAATATGTGGCTACACTCTATGTTTCATAGCTTTCAAAGCTGTAAACACTTCCTAACTTTTTTCTGTCTGGTACTATATGTCACAGATGAAAGTTCATGCAGTAAAAAGAATTGTAATCAGGACCCTCCAATCATAACTATGGATTATGTATCCTCAAAAACAGATGTTAGGAATCATGTCTTAAGTTTCACTTCATTCTACCGTTGACATGAATTTTTTGACATCCATATCTTAAATGCATAATAAATTGGTTATGATTGGAGACCTGATCATAATCCTCTGTATCATGCAGCTTAAACAGGCAGAGACACTGTTTTTTCTACAAATGCTATAGATAGTTCTAACTGTATGAAATGGAATGTCATATCACTGAAAGTTTTTGTTTTCAGAGTTGGGTTGTTTCTTTAAACCAGAGAAACCTGAACTTTATAATGCTGTTTAAGGAACACAGAAATGAAAAAAGAAAGCTGTTTGCTTTAGTTCTTGATTTTACATGGTTATATTTCAGATTTTAGAAACTGTGAAAAAAATATGAAGGTGCTGCTCAGGACATGATTGATACTATATGGTCACCTTTGACAATGGTGGATGCCAGCCATGCCGCTACCAGGATAGTGCAACACAGTACCATTTTCAGTGGGAGTAAAGCATCTGTCCATTATTATGGAGTCTTGATACTATCTGTGTCTTGTGTTCTAAGTCCAGAACCAGAACCTAGGGCTGTAGCTTACTACTAATATCCCATGCTTTGGTACAGTAGAGCTGACCTTTGACTTTGTGTTTAATAATTTTATTAAGTTAGGCATTAATAAACAAGAACAGTGGTGCAGTGGTTAGCATTGCCACCTCACAGCAAGAGGTTCTCGGGTTCGATCCTGGGGTGCCTTCTGTGCGGAGTCTGCATGTCCTCCTGTGGTCACGTGGGTTTCCTCCGGGTGCTCCTATTTCCTCCCACATCCCAAAGACATGCTGTAGGTGGATTGGACACTCTAAATTGGCCCTATGTGTGAGTGTGTGCATGTGTGTGCCTTCTGTGGAAGGTTGGGCGCTGGGCTGGCAACTCAGCACCATAAAACTCCACTGCCAGTCATGAGCAGACAGATGATCCACTGTGGCGACCCCTAACCGAGAAAATCCGAAAGAAGAAGATGATGATTAATAAACAAGAAAGAACTGAACAGATCTGTTCTTTGTGGGCATTGCCCTGACAAGTTAGATCATGATGGTAGTTTGCTCCTCTGTGCAATTCAAAAAAAAAAAGAAAACAGTTAATGCTTGTGCTAGTTAAGCTCTTGATTTTTCACTAAAACAATAAATAATGTAGGAAGAGAGACAGACAAGCAAATACACATATATGCACAGACACATACGCAGTGTGTCTTGTTAAACTGTTCAGGTCTAAATAATGGGCAGGACCTTCTTCAAGCTTTCCAATGCATCTCCAAACAATCAGCAGTATGGAGTGCTTATCTAACTTGTCTTGTTCATTTTCTTTGTAAAATATTAGTTTTCTCTACCCTTTAATTTATCTCATCTCCCCATGGGAAAAAATGCTGCTTTTTGATAGAAGCTGCAATGTCCATCTACTACTCTAATCCTTTTCTGAATGTATGTCTGTCTGTCTACTTAGGAGTAAACCATGTAGTAGACTGATTCTAAAGGACTCATTTTTTCCACAACCCAAGAGAAAAGAGAGTAGTAAACACAGACAATAAAAGATTTAACACAAGAGCATAAATGGAATAAGAGTTGCACACTAGTAATTAAACTATTGTAAAATTCAGTCTTAGATTAGAAAACAAAATGCAGGTAACTAAGCAATAGTAATAAAGAATGAATACCTAATTTAAATTCAGTTTCGGATAATGACACTATGACATTGTAACATTAAAATATGGACAATCGATACTTGGTAAAACTATTAAACTAATAAACATCTTGGTGATGCAGCATACATTCCCTGCTTCTTTTTCAACTATGTAAATACATACATACATACATACATATATATATATATATATATATATATATATATATATATATATATATATATATATATATACACACACACACACACACACACACACACACACACACACAGTGGATATAAAAAGTGTACACACCCCTGTTAAAAGGGCAGGTTTTTGTAATATAATAAAATGAGACCACAATAAATCATTTCAAAACTTTTCCCACCTTTAATGTGACATATAACCTGTACAATTCAATTGAAAAACAAACAAATCTCTTAGGGGAAAAATGTAAAAAACAAAAAACGTATAATACGCTGGTCGCATAAGTGTGCACACCCTTAAAGTAATACTTTGTTATGTGTGCACACCCTTAAACTAATGAAACACCTTTTGATTTAATCACAGCATTCAGTCTTCTTGGGTACACACCTGCCATCAATTAAAGAGACTCTGATTACCCCCAAATAAAGTTCAGCTGTCGTAGTAGCATTTTCCTGACATTTACTCAGTTGCCTGCTACAGCAAAAGCCATGGTTCACAGAGAGTTTACAAAGCATCAAAGGGATCTCATTGCTAAAATGTATCAGTCAGGAGAAGGGTTCAAAAAAATTCCACAGCATTGGATATACCATGGAACACAGTGAAGATAGTCATCAAAAAGTGGAGAAAATATGGGACAACAGTGAAGTTGCAAAGAACTGGTCATCCCTCCAGAATTGACGAAAAGACAAAATGAAAACTGGTCAGAGAGGCTGCAAAGTGACCTACAGCAACACTGAAGGAGCTGCTGGAATTTCTGGCAAGTACTGGTTGTGTACTACATGTGACAACAATCTCCCATATTCTACATATGTCTGGACTATGGGGTAGGGTTGCAAGATGGAAGCCTTTTCTTCCACAGAAAAACATCCAGGCCCAGCTAAAATTTGCAAAACAATACATCGTCTCCTAAAAGCTTGTGGGAAAATGTGTTATAGTCTGATGAGACCAAGGTTGAACTTTTTGGCCACAACTCCAAAAGGTACGTTTGGCGCAAAAACAACACTTCGCATCACCAAAAGAACATCCCCATGGTGAAGCATGGTGGTGGCAGTATCATGCTTTGGGGTTGCTTTTCTTCAGCTGGAACTGGGGCTTTAGTCAAGATGGAGGGAATACCATTCAGTTTTGGCCCAAAACCTTAAGGCGTCTGCTAGAAAGTTGAAGATAAAGAGGAATTTCACCTTTTAACACTACAATGACCCCAAGCATACATCCAAATCAACATAAGAATGGCTTCACCAGAAGAAAATTAAAATGGAATGGCCCAGCCAGATCCCAGACCTAAATCCAATAGAAAATCTGTGGGGTGACCTGAAGAGGGCTGTGCACAAGAGATGCCCTCACAATCTGACAGATTTGGAGTGTTTTTCAAGGAAGAGTGGGCAAATATTGCCAAGTCAAAATGTGCCATGCTGATAGACTCCTACCCAAGAAGACTGAATGTTGTAATTAAATCAAAAGGTGCTCCAACAAAGTATTAGTTTAAGGGTGTGCACACACAACAAAGTATTTATTTAA